>NC_086318.1:52716988-52891988 GCF_036172605.1 Pelobates fuscus | reverse complement strand
CACTAATATTTGTGTTTAGTGAAGTCTCCCGAGAATAACAGTACCCCCCATGTACAGGTTTCATGGTGTTTTGGAAAGTTAGAGAGTCACATATAAGGCTTGCATTTCATTTTTTTGACATTGAAATTTGCCAGATTGGTTATGTTGCCTTTGAGAGCGTATTGTAGCCCAGGAATGAGAATTACCCCATGATGGCATACCATTTGCAAAAGAAGTCAACCCGAGGTATTGCAAGTGGGGTATGTCCAGTCTTTCTTAGTAGCCACTTAGTCACAAACACTGGCCAAATATTTGTTTTTTGCTTTTTTCACACAAAAACAGTATGAACGCTAACTTTGCCCAGTGTTTGTGACTAAGTGGCTACTAAAATGACTAAACATACCCCACTTTCAATACCTTTGGTTGTCTACTTTTTCAAATGATATGCCATTATGGGGCTAATTCTCATTCCTGGGCTACCACACCGTCTCAAAGGTAACATTACCAATCTGGCAAATTTCAATTTTAAAATGGAACGTTCTATATTTGACCCTGTAACTTTCCAAAACACCATAAAACCTGTTAATGGGGGGTACTGTTGTACTCGTGAGACATCGCTGATTACAAATATGTGCATTTTTTTGCAGTAAAATCTAACAGTATTATGACATTCACAGCTAAAATGTCAGACGGAAATACAAATTTAAAAAAAAATCTTATTTTCTCAATTTTTTTTAAATTTTATTCATAATAAATTATGTTTCATATATGAATAGTTAATGATAAATTAAAGCCCTGTTTCTCCTGAACAAAATTATATATAATAAGTGTGGGTGCATATAATATGAAATAGGGGAACTACGGGTGAACAGACACATAGCGCAAATTCCAGTTTTTGTTTACGTTTTGTTTTTATCAGAACGTGCACTATTGACTCTGTCCTGAAGGGGTTCATGGCTAGAAATACCAGAAACACCCAAAAACTATCTTCAAAACATTTTTTACCAAGATCTGACAGTCATTGTGGAAAGTCATGTTTGTGAGATTGGATGCTTAACAATATGAATCTTATTTGTTTAAGTATATTTTCCAGCGGCTGTTGGGTGGAGCTTGAGGTGATTTGAATGTTTTTTAAGTAAGTTAAGAAAGCACTCAGATACTATATTGAAGGTAATTATAGTTTAATTCTATCTGAATTAAGGTATATGTACCTTTAATCACCACAAACCAAATAACATTTTCTTGGTATTTGAAAAACAGATGAATAAAATATTTGATCACATGTCCTCTTCAAAGTACTTCTACAACAGAGATATTCAAAATTAAAGGTTACGCCACACATGTTGTGTACCTGCTAACCTGTGGTTGCGGTGCACAGTATGTTGAAAGAACAGGTAGACAAGCAAAAGTGCATTTCCTTGAACATTCCAATAATATTAGAAGACGTTTACATACACATTCAGTCCCCTGTCATTGCAACTAATGTCCATCATTTGACCCACATAGGTTATCTTTCACAGTCATCGAACATGTACATTTAGATGACAGGGGAGGTGACATTATGAACAAATCAAGAAGAAGAGAGGGTTTTTGGATATATATAAACTTCAAACTATGCAACCTAAGAGCTTGAATGTTGATTTCGCTTTGGCATGTTTTCTATAAATGTTTTGATTGTTTTTTTTCTTATATTTGTATATTATTTTATGTGCAATGGTTTGGTTACTTTTTATACATATAGCATATTTTTAATTTTTTTTTTCCATTGGATATACCAGACATTTTTATGCAGTTCATTTTTACTCCCCTTTTTCATGTATTGTATATATATTTTTTTACATATATTCTATACATTAGTATATGTAAGTGCACAATAAGTTGCACATAAAGAGTTCTTGTTTTAACACAATTTTATATCAGTGTTTTACGATGATGTTCTGGAGCTTCCTATATTTTTCAATTGAAACTGTAAGGTTCTTTTAGAAGTAGATTTACAACCTTTTTTGTTTATTTATTTGTTTTCTTATGATATTTGAGTGTATTATGGACATTTTATCAAAAGCCGTCTTCTCCTTTCAAAAGAAAAAAGCCGAGAGTTCAAAGAACTTTATAGTTCACACAGTTAAGTTCAGGACGTTGTGTCCAAGTAGCATGCGTTCCACAGAAGAAAATCGATACCCGTTTCTGGATGAAGACAGAACACCGGAAAAGGAAACAAAGACATGAACTTATGCTGGAACACATGCATTCCAGGGAGAATGACGGCGCAAATTACTGGATCATGGACAGATAGATATCTACGTCCTGACTGGCCGTTGGCGGCCCAAGGCGGAGCGATGCGGATTTTAATATGGCGAAACTGCATGGAGATTATACTGCACTTTATTGTCTCTAAACTGAGACGAACATTAAACTGAGACGAAATGCGTAGGACAGATCCATAGGTGCTGTATGTTACTTTGTTTTATATACATTATTTATTTATTTTAATTTGGTATCCCCCAATTTTCATCTATCTGGTGAAGGACTGAAGGATGATGGTATCCAGCTCCCAGAATCTATGATGTTATTGATGGGCTTTTTATCTACACTTATGTAGTAAGTGCATTCAATAAAGCAGTGTGTTTTATATTTAAAAGTACTGCACCATGGTTTTTATTTTTTATATTTACATTCATCCTTGAATATTTGGAGGATTACCCTGAACAGTATTTATCACCTATATTCTGATGGGCTCTATATACTAATTATACTTGTGAGTTTAACCTTTAATTATTCACATTTCTTTATGTTAATACAATATTGCACTATTTTTGTGCCTTTGTATTACCCTTTGTAGATATTTTGCTGTAAGAAGTTAGTAGTGGTGATAGATTAGGTATACAAATCTGAGTCAATGAGTAGACCTAGGCCGGTGAAACAGGAGTTTTCCTGCATGAGTGCAATAGGAGATGAACAGAAGTTGCTTGTATTCAGCCAACACCTCTTGCATGCTAATGCAGAGAGTCCGTCCCCATGTCTGGTGTCCTGCACCCTTTCCCTGGCATAGGGTATGTCAGCCAGTGTGGTACGTGCAGCAGATGGGCAGGCAGTAGCCCATAGTGTAATAGTTCCCCGTAACTTCGGCACCGGGCTGTAAAGGGAGCCAGCACCCCTAGTCCATGGATCCCGCTGCTCTAGGCCTCAGGATCATGGGCCCCCGGGTCTTCCGTCATGCCCCGTGGGTATATGGACTGCACCTTGGAGGGATCTCCAGTTGGGCCCCAGTCCAGAAGAGGAACAGGAAGCAGATACAGCTTCACACGTTGTCTGTGGCACAGGAGGGGTAAGTTTCAGCTGTCGTTTGGCTAAACGGTTCCAAAAGACCTAGCAGATTGCCTCAAACCTTGCTTCAGAGGCATCTCTCTAATTCTGGCCTGTCTGGCTCATATGGGTTTGCAGAGGTATCAATGTGGTGGCCATCTTGGACGAGCCGCGTGGCTTGCAAGGTTCCTCCGTCCACTTCCGAACTCACCACCGCTGCACAGCTTGATGGTGCCGGGATATCCCTCACCGGCGGGGGGGAAGCCTTAGTGAGCAGCATCACCCTGAGGGATCAGCCGCCTCCCCTGCAGGAACTGAGTGGGCCACTTGCAGGTCGCGAGTCTTCCCTGGTTATAGCCGCTGACCTCAGTCACGAGCATGAGTAAATCTAATACTGCAGGTCCTTCCACTGTCCGAACACTTCGGCAGTGAGATTGCAGCTGAGATTTGTAATGATTTTAGCTATTATAGAGCTCTTTACCACAGAGCTCCCAAGATGTGCAATCGGCCAGCTCAGCAGTTAGGCTCCACCCCTTTATTTTGCTTTTAATCATTTCCCTTAACGATAGCGTGGCTCCCTTGTGCTAGGGCAATTAGCTATAGTTATCTATTATTGAGATGTACTCTCCCAGTGAAAGTTGGTTACTCTGGGGAAACTGCGTCTACTTATGCGGCTTTGAAGCTAGCATAGAGCTGTGCCCCATCAGTACATTTGCGTTTATTGCCCTTCGGAATACCGAATGAAGCAATCTTGTTCTTGACTTTTTTGATGAAATCCATGCCCCCGACAGTGGTTGCACTCACCATATACAGAGTACGTATATATTTATGGGGAAAAGGTAACACCGAACATCCTTCCAGGGAGGTATCAAATTTGGAAAAACAGAAAATTAAACATAGGGATCTCTGTTCGGCTCTATGAATGTGTACCCTGAGGGTATCTCAGAAATGCACCATATATTTGTGTATATTACTATTCGGAATACCGAATGAGATAATTGTACTCTTGGCTTTTGTTGCAATCGATAGCGACCACTCTCATCATAGAGGGGGTATATTTATATGGGGGAAGAAGGTAAAACTGAGTAGCATTTCAGGGAGGTAATAAACTTGGGGGGGAAAAAATTATACTTAGTGATCATCTTGCAGCTCTCTGGATGTGTTTCTGTAAGAGTATAGCGAGAGTTCGAGTTCCCTTGCTTTATTTTTTCCATTGAGGAGAAAGTGTCTTGGAATTTGACTTAGGGTTACGGTACGGTAGGTTGTTCCTGCATAGCTGCTCCATGAGGTCCTTCAACGCTTACTGTGAAGGCCAATATATTCCCAAAGATCAGGATGTTGCTATATGGAGATGGCAGATCCTTCATGTTCCTATTTGCTCTAAGAATGCTTTTGATATAGTAATAGTGCATTTGCATGAGTGTGTCCCTTGGCATATGTGCTGGCAGGGACTGAGGCTTGGGGACACGGTGGAGTCTGTCGATCAATAGCATATCTTGAGTGATGTCTAGCATAAGCATTCGTAGGAGGCCGATAATTTGGGCTTGTAGGTTGTTGTACCCCACTTTTTCTGATATGACTCAGATTCTGAGGTTATTGTGTCTTCCTCTGTCCTCCAGGTTGGCTAGTTGGGTTCATATGACTCTACCTTTGCCATAAGATCTTTGAGATCGTCATGGGGCTTGGCTCCTATATGTCAGAGATCCATGTCCCTAGTGCCTGCAGGTCTGCTTTCAGGTCTTTAATGCTAGTCTGCATTGTTTTATCTGCCATGGCATCTAGCATAGTTTTCAGGAGACCCAGGGGTTCAGAAGTGCATGAGGCATCACTGTCGGTGCCATCTTGGCCTTCTTCACGCTGGACTGTAAGTTTGTTAGCTTTTACACAGAAGAAATTGCTTTTTTCAAAGCTTGTTGGTTTGTCTCCGGCTTTTTGTCTGAGACATGGTGACAAATTGCTGGTCTCTTGTGGGGGTCCGATTTGTTTAGCTTGTAGGCTGACAAACTGCAGAGCTAAGCAGACATGCATTGTGGCGAAACCAACCTCGCCACGTGTCCTTGGAGGGGGCTGCTTGCCCGCCGCTTGCCTGCTGACTATGACCCCTGGGAGATTTGGCCCCTTAAATACAGTATTTGGGCATATTGTATTTTTATTATGCGGCTACTGGCCCTTTAAGCACAGTGAATGGACTTACTGAAACTTTTTGGACACTTCCTCTTCCCCTCCCCCGGATCCATTGTTCTCCAGCAGGGTGTTGTCCTAGGGACACTGCCAGACCAGTAGGAACTGGTCTGAGCAGGAAAAGCCATGCTTGCAAGTGAAAACAAAGGACTTCGACCTAACTGTTAAACCCCTGAACCTATTCAAGTGAATTTTTTGTATGTATGATGTTAACTCAGAAAGTTATAAAAATGTATAAAAAGTATAACTTTTCAGCTTGGAGATAATTGAGTAGATACAGTAATTGACTCAATTATCTCCTAAGCAGAGGGGAGGAATATGCTGGGTGTGTTTCTATTGTCCCATTGTGTCTGATTGGCTGCTATACTTGCATTGTATGTGTTGTAATGTGTTTATTGGTTGTTCTGCAAAACCCTGTGGGCAGCACTATATTTTGTGGATTGTGAATAAAAGCCAGGCTGTATGGGCCAGTACAGGGAGTTCCTGTTTTAACCCTCAAAGTGAAGTGTCGTCTCATTATTGGAGGAGGATTTATTGCATGCTGTTCCAGTTTGACTGCTAGGAGTGCAAACCTATTCGTATGGTTCCTATTCAACTGTCTACAGCATTCAGAGGCTTGAGAGGATTCCTATGCTTCTCAGATTCGGTGATTGTGGTGTCTGCTAGAGTGCTTGGAGTCCTCAGGAAACGCTAGGAGCATCCTTCAACGGAGGTACCCAGTCGGGGTGCCAGGCGATCCGTTATATGCATCTGGTCTCATTGAGTGCTAGGACACGCCCCCTGCAAACATCTCTTTAGCAGACACATTCCCATATTGTAATATGGAGATCTTATTGACCCCATAGGGTTTTTTATATTTTTTAAAATTATGTTTCCAATTGCTTGCCACCCACCACATAATTAGCCAACATTTTTTAACTACTTGCCCAGTGGCTGCTCGCACTAATGTCCAGTTATGCTTTTCCTTTCATTCCCAGTTCAAATCCAAGGATATAAAAACAGTTGTCTTGATAGCATATAAGCTGTTTAATCATCGTGTTTTATATAAACGCACTGTTTACGTAACACCTTAATACAGATGACTTATTTGTCTTTCAAACAGAGATCATTCAAATTGATGACTTTATGCATAAAGTATCTATACAAAAAAAAAATACTTTGTTTAAAATGACTCACCTGCTAAATATATACTGTTTATTTTTGTTCTCTATTATACTGCTTCTTTGAAGTGAAAATCAATTGTTATGGACTACCGTTTCCTATATTAATATCCAAAAATAATTGAAGTACAGTTTCTTAACAGTTATCTTCTGCACCCGACTCTCTAAGGGCATGGAGTAGGTATAACGACAAATGCATATGTCGCACCAATTAAGTTATTTGGAAGTCTCACCCAGTGAACAGCCTTTTAGCAACATTCATAACAACTTTAATTCTTGGAATGCTGTCATACAAGCCTTGAACTGTGTTTAGTGTCAGGCTTGGCCATTTCCTTCTAGGCAGGGCCTGATTAACAGAGGGGCTAATGAAGCTGCAGCCTCAGGCCCAGGCCCACGGAATAGTCCCATTGATTCTAAAAGAAAATTTACTACAAAATAAATAAAATATTTACTACTTTTTATACGCTTTTGCTTTTGTTCGGTGATATCATGCAGACAATGAAGAATGAGAAGTGTACAGGGAACAAAACTTATGTGTGTGGACTGTCTAGTTATAAAATAGTTACCGTAAAGCTGACTTTGCGTGTTGTACAAATGCTGCTTCTACAGTATTTCTCTAACAGACCAACATCCTTTTATCATCAGAGCTGGATTTACCCTCCCTGCTGCCTCAAAGCCAGTTTCCTAATGTGCACACCTTCATATGATCATACATATATGTGGTATTTGCCATACTTTGAGGAACAGCAAGAACATTTAAAAAGTGGAATGGAAACAAAATCTTGTCTGCCTTTTTTTAATAAGTTGAACAGTTTATTAAAACTCACAGTAATGTGTCTTTAGCAGCCCTAGCATTTGGGGTACAGAAAACAGGAGTACGAGCTGTGCTCTGTGTGCTGTAGGCTCCTCATGAGAAGGGGCTGATGGGGAAGAGGAATGTCACCCCCCACCCATTCCCCACCACACGCCCTACTCTCAACAAGGAAATGCTCACAAAGCAAAAGCAGGCTATCATTTTGGTTGTCACTACCAATGCACTATACAAACAATGGTAGGGGGGGATTTATAGGGGTGGCCCTGGGGAGCACGGCATTACCTGGTGTCTGTCAGATTTATCAGCACTAGACTGAAAAATAAATTAAATGATTTAACAAAATGGCAACTGAGCAGGATATATAGGCTGCTCAGGGAAACACTCCTCTCGACCATATCACCGCTACCAGGCTGCAGCCTTGATGCCATGGCCTCTATGGTCTTAATAGAGGCCTAGTGCAATATTCTGCAACACTCACTACATCCACCTCTTTCTCTGTCCCGAGATAGGAGAGGAGTGGACAAGTGAGTAATGAAGAGACTGAGATTTCAGTGAGCACCATAAGGCGTGTACTAAACACAGAAGGTTTCCATGCCAGAACTCCAAGACATATACCACTACTGCTTGCACCTGAGGAAGACCCATTTGTGGGTTGAAATGCATTCTGCAATGTGCTTAATTGTTATCATACTGTACACCAGTGTATCCCCTACTATACAAGGACACCTGAAAGTAGTTTAAACCTGGCAAGTTAGCCATATTAGGGAAAAGCTAGGTTGCAGAAGAGAAACTGTGGCACTTTGCTTCCTTCCACATAGCATCAAAGGCCCACCCCTGACTGGATCATATTAATTATACTTTGTGCCCAATATAGACATATGTCTAGTATGATGCAAAACAATGAACGGCAGGACCAGAGTAACACACAGCCAAATGACAGATTATGTTCATTATTTGGTAAACTGGTGAGAAACTGGTGCTGGATTTTTCTCTGGGAACCATAAAATGCATTGATCTATGACCAGATCACTTACTGTTATTCTAGATATACACTACTCAGGTTGGTATTGTTTTGGCTTACATTTATGAATAAGAGTCCTGTCTGGGGTAACATATCAAGCAGGACCCGAAAATGCATAAAATATCCCCCAGGAAAGCATTGAATCAGTAATTTTCCTTGGGGACTGAAGTCATGTGATCCAGTTTTACTCGGATACTGCAGCAGGAAGTTGCTAGAGGTGGACTTAACCCTGCAATGTAAACATTGCAATTTAAAAAAAAGTCACCTAAAATGGCTGACCTTGGTGACCTTAGTAGTCCCTTAACTGCATCCCTTGATTTTGCTCCAGTCCTTTTGCCATTATATACAAAATACTTAAAAAAATCATGACTCAAATAATAACCCAAAACAAACCTGCTTTTAATACCTTGAAAATCTATTAGTTTTCACTTTGGAAATAAAAAAAATCTTTCTTTTTAAATTAAATATAAAAAAAAAAAATAAGCCCGTAGTTATTTAATACAGCATGTTATAAAGGCTCAGTAACACTAAATATAAAAAAAAGTCTTCAGCAAAAAAAAAAGAAAAATAACCGAGAGTGGTAAATCAGATTAATATTTAAGATTCCCCAAACAGTTATAAAATTCCCATAACAATAAAATAATAAATGACATCTGACTGGTAGTATATTTTTAATTGATTTTTTTTGTTGTTTATTATTATTTCCCCGGCTCTGGCAGGTGTCGAACAGCTTAACCTTACCCCTATCATTCCAGTGTGTTATATAACACATCTCACAAATGGATAAAAGTTGGATATTTTGTGGTATAAAAGCAATATAACGGGTTAAGATTTTAACGGTCACTGATCCTTAACCATAATTACAGTTTAAAAAAAAAAAAAAATCAATGAAAATGAAATAAAAAAATTGAACGATAAGGTGTTGAATCATATCAAGGCACGCTAACATTAAAATTACATGATGAAACTTTTATAATACAGTTACGAAACCCATGGAAAAAATATTTTGTTTCTTTCACTTACTGCTTACTTCTAGCCTAGACCAGTGTAAACTGTTACTATACGAGACTAAAACGATTATCAGAACAGAACTGGCTGCAGGGAAGCTATATTTCACTACATATAAATATATACAATGTGTACATTGTACATCAGGATCACTGATCGATCTATCTATCTATTTATAGAAACAAAAACATAGAATGTGACGGCAGATAAGAACCATTCGGCCCATCTAGTCTGCACAATTTTCTAAATACTTTCATTAGTCCCTGGCCTTATCTTATAGTTAGGATAGCCTTATGCCTATCCCACACAAGCTTAAACTCCCTCAATGTGTTAACCTCTACCACTTCAGCTGGAAGGCTATTCCATGCGTCCACTACCCTCTCAGTAAAGTAATTCTTCCTAATATTTTTAATCCTTTGCCGTCTAATTTAATACTATGTCCTCTTGTTGTGGTAGTTTTACTTTTTTTAAATATAGTCTCCTCCTTTACTGTGTTGATTTCCTCTATCATAGCCCCCTTGTCTTTCCTCCAAGCTATACATGTTAAGATCCTTTAACCTTTCCTGGTAAGTTTTATCCTGCAATCTATGAACCAGTTTCGTAGCGCTTCTCTGAACTCTCTCTAAGGTATCAATATCCTTCTGGAGATACGGTCTCCAGTACTGCGTACAATACTCCAAGTGAGGTCTCACCAGTGTTCTGTACATTGGCATGAGCACTTCCCTCTTTCTACTGCTAATACCTCTCCCTATACAACCAAGCATTCTGCTAGCATTTCCTGCTGCTCTATTACACTGTCTACCTACCTTTAAGTCGTCTGTCTGTCAGTCCGTCAGTCTGTCCATGCATCCATCCATCGCACACCTTCTGCATGCTCATATTTGCTTAATATGCTACTAGACACATTTTCTAGCAATGAAATTATCAGGTAGGAATATGTTATTAAACCCTAAAGGAAACTATCTGGATGAAAAGCTGTTAGATAACACGTTTATGAAAGACGACAAATCAATCCTTTCAAATTGAATCCTTCACTTTATAATCATTGGCCTATCTTTTTTTTATTTCTTCTGCATTATATTGTATTTAAAATGTAATCCCACACTTACCCAGAGGGAATGTAGTATTTTTGGATATAGCAGATTTCATCAAATATAATGTTGCCAATGTCAGCCTGTAAATTCTCAGGAATATCAAATAATTTGTATTGAAAAGTTTTTATAAATAATTTCTTCAAAGACAAACCCGAATTACATATTTCAGTTAAAAAACATTGGGCGCTAGGGCATGACTACATGCAAGTAAAAGAAAACTAAATAAACATAATTACACATAATTTTTAACCAGACATCAGCAAAGTAATGTAATATCTATGTAATTATTCTATGGACTTGATATCCTCTTTATCATTCAACAGATTCTATCAAGTTCAGGAGAAGTTGGGAATCAACGGCATCACAGTCCATAGAACAGATGACTTTGTCAGACACCTAGGTGGCTGCTAATATTGTACTTTTTCTAATCTCATTTAACACGCTGGGAAATGTTCTAGATGCATAAATGCATAGTAAAATTGCACTAAAGATGTTACCATGAACGGGGTTCACAAAATGATCATCTGAATGTTCTATCAGAGACCAAACCCTCTCTCCCATAAAAAAACAAACTTAGTATAAAACGTATAGTCTACAGGATTTTAATAAAACCAGTCAGGCCTAGAACTATCTCTGTCTTGAAATATGTTGAATGGAATTTTTTGGGTTTTTTAAGCAACTTGAGAGAATCTGATGGAAGTAACCTACCTTTGAAATAATCTGTTGGCGTTCCAAGGACCTAATGTTGTCTAGATTCCTAATGTTTTTCCCTTCTCACTCAGCATGTAACCGACCAGGCGTCGGGCAGTGTTTCTCTCTATTATTTTGTGTTGTGGAATAGAAGGTTAGTAACTAGAATGATGGATTTCAAATTCAGTTTGAATTCACCTTGAATTATCGCTTTAGTGACTAGCCCTGTGTGAATTTGTAATTGCTCAATAAAGCAACAGATGAAATTTACCTTGAAAGACTCCTGAGTGCTCTCTACTGGTATTGTGTGTGTGTGTGTGTATGTATGTATATATATATATATATATATATATATATGTGTGTGTGTGTATACACACACACACACATACACACACACACACACACACACAGTCTCCTTCCAAGATATCCATTAGCTCTCCTGAGCTAAGTCCTGAAGTGCAAAGCCATCTCGTTGGCTGAGAGCATCAGCTGGTTGCTTCACACTACAGGAAGACATAATTGAGATAAAGTGGTCTGGGTGCGTTTAGTAAACTTTTAACATTTAAAATGAGAACCAAAATAGAAATTAAAATGTCTTATACAAGAAGAAACTGAGAACAAGAAGCTGAAAGTGTGACCTCCCAGCACTACAGGAAATCAGAGAAAAATACATTACAAAAAACAAAAAGTGCACAAACCTCTACAGCACACATAGGGTTTAATAACTAAAAAGATTAAATGAAATGAAAGATAAGATGAGAAGCATAAATTGGTTATATAAATATACTAATCAAGTGCAGGAGGAAAAATCGAAGGTCACCAAAATGAGCCTGATATAATATGAATCCAATGCTGTGCTAGTTAATTGAAGAAGACAACAGGACTGGTGGACTCGTGTAGGAGAAGTTGCCCAAATCAACAAAATGAGAAAAAACAAATGGGGTCCAAGATCTAAATGTCTATGGAAGGACAGAAAGTCTCTTAAAGGAACGTTTTAGTGTTAGGAATGCAAACCCTGTTCAGAAATTACTCCTCCTTCCCATTTGCAATAAAAATGAAAAAAATAAAAATAAAAAAAATAAAATTTTACTTACCTTTATCCAGTGCCAAGGCTTCCTTAGGTCTACTTACACCATGGCATCACAGAGGAGTCTTGGCCTCATTCGCCGATGTCCAATCCAATACCCTTCAGAGAGGAGCATTTGGGGCATAATGAACATGTGGACGAGCAACCTAACCACATATAAAACGTGATTCTTTCCTGTGGGGGCTTCTGCATCATGTGACTGAGTTTTACTCTGTCAGTGCAGTAGAAAAGCCACTGGGGGGTTACTTAACCCTGCAATGTAGACATTGCAGTGTCTAAAAAAACGCAGTGGAAGGGGAGTAGTGCCCAGCAGACACCATGTAAGAAGTCAAATAATTCTAACAGTTTGACTACTTATAGTGAAGGGACACCAGGGCACTACTGACTTCAAAGCCAGCACAGCTTGGAGTGCAGCTTTAATTTACTGTGTTTTTTTTCTCGTAAAATTTTTATTTTGTGCTTTTTTTCATTATTTCAAAGTTGCTGTTCCTTTTACATGTTGTCTAATAAGTACTATATTTTGGACAGTGAATAAAATGTCAAAGAAATATTTTTCATTTGGTGAGTACTGACATCTGCACAGATTTCCTCCAGGTGCAACGATTATACTTGGCACAGCATATAGCCTCAAAAAAAAAAATACGAAAAAAAAAAACAACCCTTTAGATACATCCAGACATTCGGCAAGCTTTATTCCAAAGAAACTGTCCAGGACCCCACACAATTCCGGGAATGAAAGAATGTTAGATTTAATAAACATTCCAAAGAAATATTATACGGGCCTAGAGAGCTAGTACCTAAGCAGAAATGGGATCCAAACAATTGCTCATTGTTGCAATTTTGGCAATCTACGACAAATCCTTAACCTCTGAGTATAATATGACTAATATAAAAGAATTGCAAAAGACAATTATTTAGTTTAAAGAAAATGGAGTCTAAAAGTTCAGATTTCCAAAACGTTCTTGGAAAGTTATGACTAAAAGTATTTAACATTTTATTTTTTGCATTTCATCTTTGCTTTTAGGAAAATATCAGCGCTGTCCAAAAGAAATATAAAAGTCTGCTGATACATGGAAATTCAAAACATTATTTAGTTAGATATAGAATTTCACAAGTTTTAAAACCCGCATCATTCTGCGCCAGCAGACAATTCACAGGAAGCAGTTGAAAACTTGGCTGGCACGATAAACGTCTACAAAGCTTTAAAGACTTAAAATGGGTGTTGACAATAATACAATAGCACATAACTTGAAGGTTAAATGTCTTCTTACATAAGACACGTTCCAAAATTTCCTTTTCCATACCACAAAGGTCAACTGCTTTTTCAATAGCTAACAAGACATTTTGTTTTTAAATTTTGTATTGCAAGTAAGTTTCATGTGATTATTTTCTCAGGAAAGGTGCGATGTGCCAGCTATATATAAAGAATGATAGATAGATAGATAGATAGATAGATAGATAGATAGATAGATAGATAGACAGCAGAGAAGGATTAACTATAAAGTGAGCTCATGCAGCAGCCTACTCAGAGGTTAGACAGGGGTCTGGAACCATAAATATATCTATAACGATAAATTTGCTTTGCCCAATTAACCATTCCTATGTAAAGAATGTTTTATTGAGGGTAAATCGCATAGATATACAGACAGACAGACAGATATATACAAAATTAAGCCCTGCACTCAAACCCCCACTACTTCTCGGCATCAGCAATGACTTTAGTACTGTAGTATCAGCCCAATACATAGAATAAAAACAAAAAAAAGGTTACAGGTTCATTATCCCAAACCTGTCTGCACATGTAAATAACTGAAAGGTTTAAAGTGTAAGCTCACCTGTCACGTCACCTCCCAGGCACCAGCAAAGATTATAGTACTCATCAGCCCAATGCATACAATTAAACCACCCCCCAAAAAATTACCTGTTCACTAGATTTAGAAAAGTTTTCAGGTAACTGTTTTATGGCATGGTTTATGGATGGAAAGAGATCATTAGTTTGAAGAACAAAGTCTGAGGGGTAGTTTCTCACACATTTAAGGCACAACTGAGGCACAGATCAAGTCTTAAGGGGAACATGAAAAACAAGGCCGATTTAAGAGAAGTTTTAGTTTGTTAAAAGATATCAAAAGTAACCCTTGTCATGAGTAAAAGGTTTGGCATCAACATCTAATGTTGATGTTCCCTATTTATGACTTTCACCTATCTGATCTCTGCCATTCCATCATATCCTTAAATTTAAATTCTTTCTCATCTGCTTTTTCCTTGATTTGTTTTTAACACCTGAATGCTTCCCCACCCACAATCTGTTTTATCTAATCCTAGATTCTCTTTTATATATAGTCATATCACTTAAATCAGATATTTTCACCCCGCTGATCTGTGATTCGTGTCAGGCTGTCGCAAATCAAGCGCCTCACTGGCATGTTGTTTCGCCGCTGGATATCGGCAAAGTGAGCCATGGCCGTGTAGGAACGCCTGAAATGGCCACACACCTTCCTGGCCTGCTTCAGGACGTCCTGTAAGCCTGTGTACTTATGCACAAAGCGTTGTACGATCAGATTACACACATGTGCCATGCACGACACATGTGTCAACTTGCCCAACTTCAATGCCGCCAACAAATTTGTTCCGTTGTCACAAACCACTTTGCCGATATCCAGTTGCTGCGGAGTCTGCCACTTTTCCACCTGTGCGTTCAGGGCGGACAGGAGTGCTGGTCCGGTGTGACTCTCTGCTTTCAAGCAAGTCAAACCCAAGACGGCGTGACACTGCCGTATCCGGGATGTGGAATAGTACCTGGGGAGCTGGGGGGGGGAGGGTGCCGTTGATGTGGAGCAAGACGCAGCAGCAGAAGAGGACTCAGCCGAGGAGGTTATGGAAGAGGATGGAGTAGGAGGAGTAGAGGAGCTGGCAGCAGGCCTGCCTGCAAGTCTTGGCGGTGTCACCAACTCCTCTGCAGAGCCACGCATTCCATGCTTGGCAGCCGTCAGCAGGTTTACCTGTAGGTGATATACCTGCCCTGACCATGCTTTGCAGACCAGGTATCAGTGGTCAGATGGACCCTTGCCCCAACACTGTGTGCCAGACATTCCATTACTTCCTTTTGCACAATCGAGTACAGGTTGGGGATTGCTTTTTGTGCAAAGAAATTTTGTCCGGGTACCTTCCACTGCGGTATCCCAATAGCCACAAATTTTTTGAACGCCTCAGACCCCACCAGCTTTTATGGTAAAAGCTGGCGGGCTAATAGTTCAGACAAGCCAGCTGTCAGACGCTGGGCAAGGGGGTGACTTTCTGACATTGGCTTCCTTTGCTCAAACAGGTCCTTGACAGACACCTGACTGTGGGCAGATGAGCGGGAACTGCTCAAGGCGAGAGACGGAGTGGCGGATGGTTGAGAGGGGGCAAGGAGGACAGCAGTGGTTGACGTGGCTGAAGATGCTGGACCAGGAGGAGGATGGCGGCATAGAGTTTGTGTGCTGCTTGTACTCATGTGTTGATCCCATAGGCGTTTGTGATGTGCGATCATGTGCTTACGCAAAGCAGTTGTACCTAGGTGGGTGTTGGACTTCCCACGACTCAGTTTATTTTGGCACAGGTTGCAAATGGCATCGCTGTTGTCAGAGGCAGACACACAAAAAAAATGCCACACTGCTGAGCTCTGCAATGACGGCATTCTGGTGGTGGACACAGCATGCGTTGATTGGCCTTCTGTCGGGCTGACCCTGGGTGCCGATGCATGCTGTCTGACTGTGCCACTAGCTCCTTGCGACGACCCCCCCCTGCTTCCAACTCGTCTCCTCCTCCTCCTCTCTGTCTCCCCATCTGAACTTTCGCCCTGTTCTTCTTCTTGCCGAGCGGGCACCCACGTGACATCCATGGACGCATCGTCATCATCAACCGCTTCACTTGTATCTGACAACTCAGCAAAGGAAGCAGCAGCAGGTACAACATCAGCATCATCACACCGTATGTCCATGTGTGTAATGCTGCCTGCCTGAGACATATCCCTGTTATCTACATCCTCTGGCAATAATGGTTGCGCATCACTCATTTCTTCAAACGGATGTGTAAATATCTCCTCTGACATACCAAGTGCAGCGGCTGTGGTGCTAGTGTTGGTGGTGGCGGCAGGCAAGTGAGTGGTATCTTGAGAGGTGCCCGAAGCTAAGCTGGAGGAGGATGGTGCATCAAGGTTCCGAGCGGAAGCTGTAGAAGATTGGGTGTCCTGTGTTAGCCAGTCAACTATGTCCTCAGAACTTTTCAAGTTCAGGGTACGTGGCCTCTGAAAACTGGGCATTATTCTAGGGCAAAAGGGAATCACAGCACCACGACCACGATGGGTGGCCTGCCTCTGCCTGTAATTTTTTTGGGGATTAGTGGTACTATGCGTGCAAGTGCAGTGGCAGAGGTTGGCAGAGTACACGCTGTAGGCCTGACACACCCGCTTGAAGACAAGTAGCTGCTATTCAATCTATAACAGTGAAAAAAGTTTTTTGGTTTTAAATGCACGCTATTGTGACACCAGATATGAGTGGCATTGTGCACTGGCAGAGGTTGGCAGAGTACACGCTGTTGGCCTGACACACAGACGCTTGCAGACAACTAACTGCTATTCAATCTATAACAGTGAAAAAAGTTTTTTGTTTTTAAATGCATGCTATTGTGACACCAGATATGAGTGGTGGCACTGGGCAAGTGGGCACAGTATCCACTGTGAGCCTGACACACCGACGCTTGCAGACAACTAACTGCTATTCATTCTATTAAAGTGAAAAAAAAGTTTGTGGGTTTTTAAATGCACGCTATTGTGCCACCAGATATGAGTGTCACTGTGCACTGGCAGAGTACACGCTGTTGGCCTTACACACAGACGCTTGCAGACAACTAACTGCTATTCAATCTATAACAGTGAAAAAAGTTTTTTATTTTTAAATGCACACTATTGTGACACTAGATATGAGTGGTGGCACTGGGCAAGTGGGCACAGTATCCACTGTGAGCCTGACACACAGACGCTTGCAGACAACTAACTGCTATTCAATCTATTACAGTGAAAAAAAAGTTTGTGGGTTTTTAAATGCACGCTGTTGTGCCACCAGATATGAGTGGCACTGTGCACACTGGCAGAGTACACGCTGTTGGCCTGACACACAGATGCTTGCAGACAACTAACTGCTAATTAATCTATTACAGTGAAAACATTTTTTTTTTTTAAATGCAAGCTATTGTGACACCAGATATGAGTAGTTGCACTGGGCAAGTGGGCACAGTATCCACTGTGAGCCTGACACACATACGCTTGCAGACAACTAACTGCTATTCAATCTATTACAGTGAAAAAAAAGTTTGTGGGTTTTTAAATGCACGCTATTATGCCACCAGATATGAGTGGCACTGTGGACACTGGCAGAGTACACGCTGTTGGCCTGACACACAGACGCTTGCAGACAACTAACTGCTAATTAATCTATTACAGTGAAAACATTTTTGGGGTTTTTAAATGCAAGCTATTGTGACACCAGATATGAATGGTGGCACTGGGCAAGTGGGCACAGTATCCACTGTGAGCCTGACACACAGACGCTTGCAGACAACTAACTGCTATTCAATCTATTACAGTGAAAAAAAGTTTGTGGGTTTTTAAATGCACGCTATTGTGCCACCAGATATGAGTGGCACTGTGCACACTGGCAGAGTACACGCTGTTGGCCTGACACACAGACGCTTGCAGACAACTAACTGCTAATTAATCTTTTACAGTGAAAAACATTTTTTGTTTTTAAATGCAAGCTATTGTGACACCAGATATGAGTGGTGGCACTGGGCAAGTGGGCACAGTATCCACTGTGAGTCTGACACAGAAGCTGGCAGGCAGGCAGGCAGGCAACTGCAATTAGATTACACACAAAAAAAAAGCAGACTGATGTTCTAGCCCTAAAAAGGGCTTTTTGGGGTGCTGTCCTTACAGCAGAGATCAGATGACTCCTTCATGACTGTAGTGGACACTGAATACACTAGCCTAGCTATACATTTCCCTATCAAATGAGCAGCAGCTACACTTTCCCTCCTCTATCTAAGAATGCAGCTTCAGAATGAATCTAAAATGGATGCTGTACAGGAGGTGGGAGGGTCTGGAAGGGAGGGTCTGCTGCTGATTGGCTGGAATGTGTCTGCTGGCTGTGAGGCACAGGGTCAAAGTTTAGTCAATGATGATGAATAGGGGGCGGATCGAACCGCCCATGTGTTCGCCACTATGTTCGCCGGGAATTATTCGCCAGCGAACAGTTCGGTGCATCACTACACACATCCTATACTACTCTCCTTCATCTCGTGTTGTCCCTGCTCCCCTTAAGCATGCTACTGTCGTACCCATCCTAAAAAAGCCATCTCTAGACCCGTCTTCCCCTTCCAACTATCGTCCCATATCCCTGCTTCCTTTTTTCTCAAAGCTTCTAGAAAGACTTGTCTTTACTCGTATGACTCACTTCCTAAATTCCAACTCCCTCCTTGATCCTCTTCAATCTGGCTTTCGCCCCCTCAACTCTACTGAGGCTGCTCTTATTAAAGTTACAAGTTACCTAATCACAGCTAAATCTAAAGGCCACTACTCCATACTACTCCACTAAAAATTCTTCTTGGCCTCTCTGCTGCCTTTGACATTGTTTACCATGTCCTCCTCTTCCAAACTCTTCAATCTCTTGGCCTCTGTGACACTGTCCTCTCATGGTTCTCCTCCTAAATTCTCCCATTGTTCATCAGTGTCTCCTTTTGCTATTGCACCTCCCCCTCTCGCCCTGTCTCGGTTGGAGTCCTCCAAGAATCTGTTCTTGGCCCCCTTCTGTTCCCTCTTTATACTGCCTCTCTTGGCAAACTCATTAACTACTTTGGATTCCGCTACCATCTGTATGCCGATGATACCCAGATACATCACTCATCCCCTGATCTCTCCCCCGCGGTTCGCAACGTGTCACTGCTTGCCTTTCCTCTATTTCTGATTAGATGTCCTCCCGCTTTCTGAAACCCAATCTCTCTAAAACTGAGCTTCTTATTTTCCCCCCTCATAATGCAGATGATCCTCCTTCTCTCTCCCTGCAAGTTGATGGTACTTGCATCAGTCTATCCTTGCAAGCTCGTTGTCTTGGTGTAATCTTTGATCCTGGCCTCACCTTTTCCCCACATATCCAGTATGTTGCTAAAATCTGTCGATTCGACCTTAAAAATATTGCTCGCATCCGCCACTTTCTCATGCAAGATGCTGCCAGGGAGCTTGTTCATGCTCTGGTAATCTCTTGCATGGATTACTGTAATTCTTTCCTAGTAAGTCTCTCTAAAAGGTGAACTGCCCTGCTACAATCGGTAATGAATGCTGCTGCCAGGCTGATCTTTCTCACCCGTCGTCCCTCCCATACCCCGCCTCCTCTGTCGATCCTTACACTGGCTTCCTGTATCATAGGTGTAAATTCAAAATACTAACCCATACCTATAAGGCTCTAACCAACTCTAGCCACTCTTACATGTCTTCCCTGATTCATAGATATGCCCCTTCATGGTCTCTCCGCTCTGCCAGTGACCTTCCCCTTTACGCTGCTCGCACCCTTACTGCTAACTCGCAATTGCAGGACTTTTCCCTTCTTTTGGAACAGCCTGTCTACCCCCATCGGACTCTACCCTAGTCTTCAACTGTTTAAGAAGTCCCTCAAAACAAAACAAATCTGTTCAGAAATGCTTATTGCCTCCTAGAGTCTATACTGTACTATATCTATACTTACCCAAGCCTATCTCTTGCTCTCCTAAAGAGCCATACTCCACTCTCACCTCCAGCACTGCTACTTTTCCACCTTGTTTGGTGGCTGTCACCCTTGCTGCCCTGTTGTGTATTTGTACCCCACCTCATCTAGACTGTAAGCTCATTTGAGCAGGGTCCTCATCTACCTATTGTTCCTGTGTCACTGTGTAATTGCCTCATGTATTGCAAATTTCCCCCTTTCATAATATTGTAAAGAATTGACAAAAAAATTTGGCAAAACAGGCCAACATTTTTTTATCTTGTTTAACTTAAAGGGACACTATAGTCACTAGAACAACAGCTTAATGTAGTTGTTCTGGTGAGTATAATCATTCCCTGCAGGCATTTTCATGTAAACACTGCATTTTCAGAGAAAACACAGTGTGTACATTGCCCCCTAAAGACACCTGCAGTGACCACTTCTCATATGGCTACTGCAGGTGCTTCTTGGTGCACGCTCTGCATGAAGACACAGAACTTTCAGTTTGGCCAAGCCAATGTTTGGTCCCACCGCATACTGCATCCTTTCCAATTACAGCCAATTGGACTGACTGAAATCATAAATTCTGATGATGTCAGCAAGGAGGCGGATCAGGCGCAGGGCCATCACCGGCAGACCTGCACAGTGCTGGAATTAATGTAGGTTTTATTACTTTTTAAGGGGCTAAGGGAGGCAAGCCACCTAAGTGGTGGTTTTAACACTATCGGGTCAGAAATACACGTTTGTGTTCCTTACCCTATAGTGTTCCTTTAAATTATTTATATTATGGACCAGTGGCATGCTGTCCACCCTCTACAGGATAGAGCAATTTGAATAACATATCTCATAGAGGTCTAATATTCTAAATGATAAAATTATAAAAAATTTTAATTATGTTTGCTGAACTGTTATCTATTGGGCTTGTCTAAATACGTTGTGCATTTAAGTTGCTCTTCTATCTAGTCTGTATCAGTCTTTAAAGTGTTAAAAAATGTTAATTGCCAGGGCGACACAAGGATAATAGCTTATTGGTAGCAACCCGTTATGGTGTTACATTGCTATTTAGTTTCCACAGTGACACTAGGAATAGGCATCTACTTGATATACGAGATGTACATGGTAAAACTGTGTATGTGTATCTATTTGACACACTAGGACTCTGGCGTGGAGTGATTTAGGGCTCAGCTTCTGTTTTGTTCAACTAACAGGAGCGGTTCCTCTGAACAAATTTTATTAGTTGTGTGCTTTTGAATCCTATTGTAACTTAAATTATTTCTTAACATTGTTTAAAAACAATAGCTTTTTTATTTCAGTTTGTTGATCATTCCTTTAGATTGCCTTTTTCTGCGGATGTCTCTTCTATTTAGGCACTTCTTCTGAGGTTGTTTTATTTGTTTTTTCATGTTTTCTTTGACAATATAAATGTTGTTCCTTTCATCAATTCTGGAGGATGGAGATGCAGAGTGTTTAGTCTTGGAGATGGCTTTTTACTGGATGTATCTCTACAATGTTAACCAAGCTTAGAATCTAATCATACTCTAGAATAACCATGTTAGTTGTGTAACTTTAAATTCAGTAAAATCTATAATAAGACTTACACTGTATAATACACTTTGACAATGTATTGATAATAAGTCTCAGAGTGGAAGTAATTGCTTTCATGACTGACTGCATCTCATCAGCATTAAGATTGCATTGGGATTCATTTGCATCCTTAGAGTTAACGGGACTCATAAATTCAATATTTTGAATTAAGGTTTTTTCATTGTTCACGACTTGATTTTTGGAAGGTACTGCCTGATACTTGGGAGTGCATGTTTAATAAAAAGCAATAAAACTAATCCACGGGGTTACTTTGCTAAAGAAAGATGGGAGAAAAAAAATTAACACCAAAGTGATTGCTGCACATACAGACTCCAAGCACCATGACCACTTAAAATCACTGAAATGGTCATGGGTTTTGGAGTAACCCTTTAAACTAGGTGAAGAATGTTATATATATATATAAGAAGTGTACTAACTCCTGAGTTGTTCTGTTAAAATTCTGATTTCATAGACTAAACAAAGCTTTTATGCACGTAGGACTCTAGTGCAATATTTTCTTAGTGGTTCCCTGGTGGAAGTCCTCACTGGTATTTCTAGAACTTCTTTGTTTGTTTTTTATTTAGAGTAAAATTGTGCTTTTATGCCACTTTCATATATAACTTCTTGTTTTCTTTCTACTGTTGTTAAGAATAAATTGCTGTACCTATGGTTCAAATATATCACTACTTCCACTTTCTTCAAACCAGAAATGTGAGTATATTTGGTTGCTGTGCTTCCTAAATTATAAAGAATGTATATGAGTTTCAGAAAGTACCTAGGGACATGGGTATAACAGATTATAGGAATAAGTAGAGTAAAAGTAAAAACACTAGTTCATAATTTTATTCATATGGACAACTTAAAGCTTATAACGAATGTAATCTATATATCATTATTATTATTATTATTTATTTAGCACCAGCTTATTCCGCAGCGCTTTACAAAACAAGGGGAATTTACCAAATGAGATAATAACAAAATTTTACAGGAACAATAGATAGTTGAGGACCCTGCTCAAACGAGCTTACAGTCTAGAGAAGGTGGGGTATAAAACACAATAGGATGGGTATTGAAAGATACAGCAAATAGGCATGGTGGGAAAGTAGCAGAACTGGAGGTGAGAATGGAGTGTGGCCCTATAGGAGAGAGCGAGAGGAAGGTTTGAGAGATAGAAGTTACTCTTGCAGGCCTATAGTTTCCATCCAAGATCGTAGCTTATATATCATTATAGAGAAAAGAGCTATATTAAGAGCTATATTTATGATAGAACAAAACATGCATATCTTTGTGCTGCCCTAAGACTTAAGGAACACCTAGCTTTAGACAGAGTCAAAAAAGCTAAAACTTTACATAACCCTAATCCTAACACCAAAGTCCTCACCCATTCCCCTTACCCATTCTCCATTAACAAAATAAAACAAAAAAGTACTGTAAAAGATATATAATGCTGAAGACATTCAAAAGCTTCTTGAGTTTTGGTCCTTACGTAACGTCTTGACTTTTGGTTCCAATGTGTAACTCGCTCACTTTTTTTTACTATATCGACAAATTTTTCGATGCTGAAAACTAGTTTATTTCACAAGTGACACTGTTTATGTTATATATCTTTATTACTAGACATTGTAGCGGAATGGATGTTCTAGCAACACTTTTATTCCCTTTTGTTCAGCTGTCCGTACACCCCCTTTCGTTTACCAAACCAGCTATGTGTCGGTTCACAGATTCCTTTTGTATTTTGGTTACCCTGTACCCATAATTGGTGCAGGGTTTGTTGAATGTATGGTTTGTCTGTGCCTCTCCCTCTCCCCCTTTTTCCTGTCCTAGTGTTTCCCCAGCAGGGCGTTGTCCCAGGGACACTGCCTGACCAGTTTAAACTAGCTGCTTTGTCACTGTGCAATCTTCCACCAGCCTTTGCCCTTACACTATAGCAATCTATGCACCATTGTATGTAAATGAGGCTGTTGGGGGGATTAAAATATGTGGGCTATATCTAGTAAAGTCAGTTGACTCCCAGAACTATGTTTTGCCTGGTTACTAGGGGAATGGATGTCTGTTGGTGTTAATGGTCCCAGAGTGACTGAAGGAAGGAATTAGCGGAGGCAACCAGTCAGGTTACCCGTGGTCTTCTACAATTGGTGGCAGTGGTGGGATTGTACTTCCCAGCTGAACGGAACCAGCGTTTGTTAGCCGAACTAACAGCTGAACCAATCTACGAACTACAAGAATTTAAAAAGGAAAACGCTTAAGGAGATGCTGGAAGCACGTGGTCAAGAAGCCAGCAAGCAATGTAAAGCAGCCTTGATGACAGCTCTC
The DNA here is from genome assembly GCF_036172605.1 of Pelobates fuscus. Lineage (NCBI taxonomy): Eukaryota > Metazoa > Chordata > Amphibia > Anura > Pelobatidae > Pelobates > Pelobates fuscus. The sequence continues at coordinate 52,867,985 of NC_086318.1, read as the reverse complement.
ATGCAGGACGACAGAGTGCACAAAGGGTCTCATGCACCCATGGACCCGGAGACAGAGCTGCAAAAGGAGATGCGCATTCGCCTCGCCTATTATGGAGGGAATCCATCTGAAGAGATCATGGCCCGAACCATTTCAGAGGTACAAGCGTTCCTGTTGGCAAAAGGAGATTGGGTGAACCAACTACAAGTAGCCGAACGTCAGGCAATAGAGGTATCCCCCAATAGTGCGGTAGTTCCCGAACACAAACCCAAAGTCCCCTACAAGGCATTTAAAACATTTGCTGAAACTGAAGAAGATATTGATGAATTCCTGCAGGATTTCGAACGGCTTTGCCTGTTACATGATATTACTGTCACAGACTGGGTCCCCCCCTAGCAGGAAAACGAACAGGAAGAGATGCAGATTTCTACCGAGCCATGCCAGATGCTGAATTGAGAAACTACGCTCGGGTGAAACAAGTAGTGATGTACCGAACTGTCCGCCGGCGAACAGTTCCCGGCGAACTTAGCGTGTTCGCGTTCGCCGCGGCGGGCGGACACATGCGCAGTTCGATCCGCCCCCTATTCGTCATCATTGGGCAAACTTTGACCCTGTGCCTCTCGGTCAGCAGACACATTCCAGCCAATCAGCAGCACTCCCTCCCTTCCACACCCTCCAACCTCCCTCCCAGCATCCATTTTCGATTCATTCGGAAGATGCATGCTTAGTGAGAGGAGGGAAAGTTTAGCTGCTGCTGATTAGATAGGGAAATTGATAGCTAGGCTAGGGTATTCAGTGTCCACTACAATCCTGAAGGACTCATCTGATCTCTGCTGTAAGGACAGCACCCCAAAAAGCCCTTTTTAGGGCTATAACATCAGGCTGCTTTTTTTTTTTCCTGTGTAATGTAATTGCAGGTGCCTGCCTGCCAGCTTCTGTGTGAGGTTCACATTGGATACTGTGCCTATTTGCCCAGTGCCACCACTCATATCTGTTTTAACAATTGGTTAAGCTTTACATTTAAAATAAATATTTTTTTTTCACTGTAATAGAAGAGCAGTTGCCTGCCTGCCAGCTTCTGTGTGAGGTTGGATGCCTTGCCCATTTGCACAGTCAGTGCCACCACTCATATCTGTTTTAACAATTGGTTAAGCTTTAGATTTAAAATAAATAATTTTTTTTCACTGTAATAGAAGAGCAGTTGCCTGCCTGCCAGCTTCTGTGTCAGGTTGGATGCCTTGCCCATTTGCACAGTCAGTGCCACCACTCATATCTGTTTTAACAATTGGTTAAGCTTTAGATTTTAAATAAATCATTTTTTTCACTGTAATAGAAGAGCAGTTGCCTGCCTGCCAGCTTCTGTGTCAGGTTGGATGCCTTGCCCATTTGCACAGTCAGTGCCACCACTCATATCTGTTTTAACAATAGCTTAAGCTTTAGATTTTAAAGAAATCATTTTTTTTCACTGTAATAGAAGATCAGTTAGTTGTCTGCAAGCGATTGGGTGTCAGGCCTACTTCAGCGTGTGCTCTGCAGACCTGTGCCAGCGTGCTTTGACAGTTGGCAATCATATCTGGTGTCTCTTTAGCGTGCTTTTACAAAGAAAAAAGGTTTCCAGTGTAAGCTAATAGCAGACAGTCAGTGTCCTTCAAGCGGCTCTGTCAGTCCTTCCTTCAGCGTGTGCCCTGCACAACCCTGCCAGCGTGCTTTGACAGTTGCCACTCATATCTTGTGTCTCTATAGCATGCTTTTACAACCAAAATTTTGTTTCCACTGTAATAGAAGAGCAGTTGCCTGCCTGCCAGCTTCTGTGTGAGGTTCACATTGGATACTGTGCCCACTAGCCCAGTGCCACCACTCATATCTGTTTTAACAATTGGTTAAGCTTTAGATTTAAAATAATTTTTTTTTTTTCACTGTAATAGAAGAGCAGTTAGTTGTCTGCAAGCGTCTGTGTTTCAGGCCTACTTCAGCGTGTGCTCTGCAGACCTGTGTCAGCGTGCTTTGACAGTTGCCACTCATATCTTGTGTCTCTATAGCGTGCTTTTACAACCAAAATTTTGTTTCCACTGTAATAGAAGAGCAGTTGCCTGCCTGCCAGCTTCTGTGTGAGGTTCACATTGGATACTGTGCCCACTAGCCCAGTGCCACCACTCATATCTGTTTTAACAATTGGTTAAGCTTTAGATTTAAAATAAATATTTTTTTTTCACTGTAATAGAAGAGCAGTTAGTTGTCTGAAAGCGTCTGTGTTTCAGGCCTACTTCAGCGTGTGCCCTGCACAACCCTGCCAGCGTGCTTTGACAGTTGCCACTCATATCTTGTGTCTCTATAGCATGCTTTTACAACCAAAATTTTGTTTCCACTGTAATAGAAGAGCAGTTGCCTGCCTGCCAGCTTCTGTGTGAGGTTCACATTGGATACTGTGCCCACTAGCCCAGTGCCACCACTCATATCTGTTTTAACAATTGGTTAAGCTTTAGATTTAAAATAAATATTTTTTTTTCACTGTAATAGAAGAGCAGTTAGTTGTCTGCAAGCGTCTGTGTTTCAGGCCTACTTCAGCGTGTGCTCTGCAGACCTGTGTCAGCGTGCTTTGACAGTTGCCACTCATATCTTGTGTCTCTATAGCGTGCTTTTACAACCAAAATTTTGTTTCCACTGTAATAGAAGAGCAGTTGCCTGCCTGCCAGCTTCTGTGTGAGGTTCACATTGGATACTGTGCCCACTAGCCCAGTGCCACCACTCATATCTGTTTTAACAATTGGTTAAGCTTTAGATTTAAAATAAATATTTTTTTTTCACTGTAATAGAAGAGCAGTTAGTTGTCTGAAAGCGTCTGTGTTTCAGGCCTACTTCAGCGTGTGCTCTGCAGACCTGTGCCAGCGTGCTTTGACAGTTGCCACTCATATCTTGTGTCTCTATAGCATGCTTTTACAACCAAAATTTTGTTTCCACTGTAATAGAAGAGCAGTTGCCTGCCTGCCAGCTTCTGTGTGAGGTTCACATTGGATACTGTGCCCACTAGCCCAGTGCCACCACTCATATCTGTTTTAACAATTGGTTAAGCTTTAGATTTAAAATAAATATTTTTTTTCACTGTAATAGAAGAGCAGTTAGTTGTCTGCAAGCGTCTGTGTTTCAGGCCTACTTCAGCGTGTGCTCTGCAGACCTGTGCCAGCGTGCTTTGACAGTTGCCACTCATATCTTGTGTCTCTATAGCGTGCTTTTACAACCAAAATTTTGTTTCCACTGTAATAGAAGAGCAGTTGCCTGCCTGCCAGCTTCTGTGTGAGGTTCACATTGGATACTGTGCCCACTAGCCCAGTGCCACCACTCATATCTGTTTTAACAATTGGTTAAGCTTTAGATTTAAAATAAATATTTTTATTTCACTGTAATAGAAGAGCAGTTAGTTGTCTGCAAGCGTCTGTGTTTCAGGCCTACTTCAGCGTGTGCTCTGCAGACCTGTGCCAGCGTGCTTTGGCAGTTGCCACTCATATCTGGTGTCTCTTTAGTGTGCTTTTACAAAGAAAAAAGGTTTCCAGTGTAAGCTAATAGCAGACAGTCAGTGTCCTTCAAGCGGCTCTGTCAGGCCTTCCTTCAGCGTGTGCCCTGCACAACCCTGCCAGCGTGCTTTGACAGTTGCCACTCATATCTTGTGTCTCTATAGCGTGCTTTTACAACCAAAATTTTGTTTCCACTGTAATAGAAGAGCAGTTGCCTGCCTGCCAGCTTCTGTGTGAGGTTCACATTGGATACTGTGCCCACTAGCCCAGTGCCACCACTCATATCTGTTTTAACAATTGGTTAAGCTTTAGATTTAAAATAAATATTTTTTTTTCACTGTAATAGAAGAGCAGTTAGTTGTCTGCAAGCGTCTGTGTTTCAGGCCTACTTCAGCGTGTGCTCTGTAGACCTGTTCCAGCGTGCTTTGACAGTTGCCAATCATATTTGGTGTCTCTATAGCGTGCTTTTAAAACCAAAATTTGTTTTTCACTGTTATAGATTGAATAGCAGTTACTTGTCTTCAAGCGGGTGTCTCAGGCCTACAGTGTGTGCTCTGCAGAACGGTTCCAGTGCACATTGCCAATCATATCTGGTGTCTCTATAGCGTGCTTTTAAAACCAAAATTTGTTTTTCACTGTTATAGATTGAATAGCAGTTACTTGTCTTCAAGCGGGTGTCTCAGGCCTACAGTGTGTGCTCTGCAGAACTGTTCCAGTGCACATTGCCAATCATATCTGGTGTCTCTATAGCGTGCTTTTAAAACCAAAATTTGTTTTTCACTGTTATAGATTGAATAGCAGTTACTTGTCTTCAAGCGGCTCTGTCAGTCCTTCCTTTAGCGTGTGCTCTGCAGAACTGTTCCAGTGCACATTGCCAATCATATCTGGTCTCACAGTAGCTTGCATGCATAGTACCACTAATCCGAAAAAAATGACAGGCAGAGGCAGGCCACCCCGCAGGGGCCGTCGTGGTCGTGGTGCTGTGATTCCCTTTTGCCCTAGAATAATGCCCAGTTTTCAGAAGCCACGTACCCTGAACTTGAAAAGTTCTGAGGACTTAGTTAACTGGCTAACACAGGACACCCAATCTTGTACAGCCTCCGCTCGGAACCTTGACGCACCATCCTCCTCCAGCTTAGCTTCAGGCACCTCTCAAGATACCACTCACCCGCCTGCCGCCACCACCAAAACTAGCACCACAGCCGCTTTACTTGGTATGTCAGAGGAGTTATTCACACACCCGTTTGAAGAAATGAGTGATGCGCAACCATTATTGCTAGAGGATGTAGATAACAGGGATATGTCTCAGGCAGGCAGCATTAAACACATGGAGGTACGGTGTGATGATGATGATGTTGTACCCGCTGCTGCTTCCTTTTCTGAGTTGTCAGATACAAGCGAAGCGGTTGATGATGACGATGCGTCCATGGATGTCACGTGGGTGCCCGCTCGGCAAGAAGAAGAACAGGGTGAAAGTTCAGATGGGGAGACAGAGAGGAGGAGGAGGAGACGAGTTGGAAGCAGGGGGGGGTCGTCGCAAGGAGCTAGTGGCACAGTCAGACAGCATGCATCGGCACCTGGGGTCAGCCCGACAGCACGCCAATCAACGCATGCTGTGTCCACCACCAGAATGCCGTCATTGCAGAGCTCAGCAGTGTGGCATTTTTTTTTGTGTCTGCCTCTGACAACAGCGATGCCATTTGCAACCTGTGCCAAAGGAAACTGAGTCGTGGGAGGTCCAACACCCACCTAGGTACAACTGCTTTGCGTAGGCACATGATCTCACATCACGCCTACTCTAAGCCTCCATCCTCCTCCTGGTCCAGCATCTTCAGCCACGTCAACCACTGCTGTCCTTCTTTCCCCCTCTCAACCATCCGCCACTCCGTCTCCCGCCTTGAGCAGTTCCTGCTCATCTGCCCACAGTCATGTGTTTCTGTCAAGGACATGTTTGAGCGTAAGAAGCCAATGTCACCAAGTCACCCCCTTGCCCAGCGTCTGACAGCTGGCTTGTCCGAACTATTAGCCCGCCAGCTTTAACCATACAATCTGGTTGAGTCTGAGGCGTTCAAAAAATTTGTAGCTATTGGGACACCGCAGTGGAAGGTACCCGGCCGGAATTTCTTTTAACAAAAGGCAATCCCCAACTTGTACTCGATTGTGCAAGAGGAAGTCATGGCATGTCTGGCACACAGTGTTGGGGCAAGGGTCCATCTGACCACTGATACCTGGTCTGCAAAGCATGGTCAGGGCAGGTATATCACCTACACTGCGCATTGGGTAAACCTGCTGAAGGCTGACAATCAAGGAATGCGTGGCATTGCAGAGGAGTTGGTGACACCGCCACGAATTGCAGGCTGTCCTGCTGCCACCTCCTCTACTCCTCCTACTCCATCCTCTTCCATAACCTCCTCAGCTGAGTCCTCTTGTGCCGCTGCTTCTTGCTCCACATCAACGGCACCCCCCCAGCTCCCCAGGTACTATTCCACATCCCGGATATGGCAGTGTCACGTCGTCTTGGGTTTGACTTGCTTGAAAGCAGAGAGTCACACCGGACCAGCACTCCTGTCCGCCCTGAACGCACAGGTGGAAAAGTGGCTGACTCCGCAGCAACTGGATATCGGCAAAGTGGTGTGTGACAACGGAAAAAATTTGATAGCGGCATTGAAGTTGGGCAAGTTGACACATGTGCCGTGCATGGCACATGTGTGTAATCTGATCGTACAACGCTTTGTGCATAAGTACACAGGCTTACAGGACGTCCTGAAGCAGGCCAGGAAGGTGTGTGACCATTTCAGGCGTTCCTACACTGCCATGGCTCACTTTGCCGATATCCAGCGGCGAAACAACATGCCAGTGAGGCGCTTGATTTGCGACAGCCCTACACGTTGGAATTCAACACTCCTAATGTTCGACCGCCTGCTCCAACAAGAAAAAGCTGTTAATGAATATTTGTATGACCGGGGTGCTAGGACAGCCTCTGGGGAGCTGGGAATTTTTTTGCCACGTTACTGGACGCTCATGCGCAATGCCTGTAGGCTCATGCGTCCTTTTGAGGAGGTGACAAACCTAGTCAGTCGCAGTTGTGTGTGTGCGTGTGTATGGCTGTCTGCCTGTGTGTGTGTGTGTGACAGGGTGAAGATTTCTTGCACATGGGTGTGACAGGGTGAAGATTTCTTGCACATGGGTGTGACAGGGTGAAGATTTCTTGCACAGGGCGCCCAAAGGCCTAAGGCTGGCCCTGCGCATGGGTCAGTGGCTCTGCACCAGACTTCCCTCCAATTGATCAAAGTTAAAGGATTTCAAGTGGACTGATTACAATTACAGGGCCTCTAAAGAGTCCTGTATTGTTATTTGTCGTCACTACCTTCCCGCGTCGGGAGTGGGTCATTTGCGCCCCTGCTGCCTTCCTTGCATGTGGTAGCTGTTTGTCAGGGATTTGTCAATCCATATCTGCCAAGTGACCCTATGACAGGGTGAAGATTTCTTGCACATGGGTGTGACAGGGTGAAGATTTCTTGCACAGGGCGCCCAAAGGCCTAAGGCTGGCCCTGCGCATGGGTCAGTGGCTCTGCACCAGACTTCCCTCCAATTGATCAAAGTTAAAGGATTTCAAGTGGACTGATTACAATTACAGGGCCTCTAAAGAGTCCTGTATTGTTATTTGTCGTCACTACCTTCCCGCGTCGGGAGTGGGTCATTTGCGCCCCTGCTGCCTTCCTTGCATGTGGTAGCTGTTTGTCAGGGATTTGTCAATCCATATCTGCCAAGTGACCCTATGACAGGGTGAAGATTTCTTGCACATGGGTGTGACAGGGTGAAGATTTCTTGCACAGGGCGCCCAAAGGCCTAAGGCTGGCCCTGCGCATGGGTCAGTGGCTCTGCACCAGACTTCCCTCCAATTGATCAAAGTTAAAGGATTTCAAGTGGACTGATTACAATTACAGGGCCTCTAAAGAGTCCTGTATTGTTATTTGTCGTCACTACCTTCCCGCGTCGGGAGTGGGTCATTTGCGCCCCTGCTGCCTTCCTTGCATGTGGTAGCTGTTTGTCAGGGATTTGTCAATCCATATCTGCCAAGTGACCCTATGTAGGGGTAACAGTCCCTATTCTGCTCTGTGACAGTGTGTATCATGGTCTCTGTGGACAGGGAACAGTCTCTATTCTGCTCTGTGTCAGTGTGTATCAGGGGTTTTGAGGACAGGTGTCAATCCATATCTGCCAAGTGACCCTATGTATATCTGCTGTCAGTACACAGGAAAAGTTTAAATATTTCTTGTTCTACGTTCTCTGCAACTCCACGCACCGACTCATCCAATACGTGAAGATCTGGGGTTTCTCTGACTCTCCTCAGTAGTGTATCAAACAGAGTCTGCACTGTGGTAACACGGACATCTTCAGGACATAACTCAACTATTTGCAGATAGGCAGTCTGCAGCTTCTCTTTTTCACCTGTTCTCTTCTTTCTCTTATGCGTATTCTTGTCTATATGCAGGTGGTCTCTTGCCTTTCTTTTAACCAATTCGTTCCTTCCATATGGTTTCAAAAGATCTCTGGCATCATTACTTTCAACGCAAATAACGTCATCATAGTTAGTCTCCTCATTATTCACCGGGAAGAGAGTGTTTGCACTGACTACCCACAGCATGCTCTTGCCATTGCCTACTCCACCTTCAACGACAGGGTGCAAGTCCCAAGGAGAAGGATCATTCACTTTATTATCTGTCTTTATTTCACAAGTAGTGCCTGGAACATCCTCATGGGTCACAAGATGTAAATCTGGACTAATGTCAACCCCAGGGTCTGGAAAATCATCAATTTGAAATTTTTCGAATAATCCCAGTGGGCTGCCACATTCTTCCTCCTCTGATGGTATTAAAGTTTGCAGAGATTCACTATGGGGTGGAGTCAAGCATTTTTGAGAACAATTAAGCATCTCCATCCCAATACGTTTCAGATGTCCTATCAGCTCTTCCACCCTATGCGATACTATGGGCAGGCTACCCGTGACGTCATTACTCACGGCCCTATTTCACGCGGACACTCTGTGTCAGTGTGTATCATGGTGTCTGTGGACAGGGAACAGTCTCTATTCTGCTCTGTGTCAGTGTGTATCATGGTCTCTGTGGACGGTGAACAGTCTCTATTCTGCTCTGTGTCAGTGTGTATCATGGTCTCTGTGGACAGGGAACAGTCTCTATTCTGCTCTGTGTCAGTGTGTATCAGGGGTTTTGAGGACAGGTGTCAATCCATATCTGCCAAGTGACCCTATGTAGGGGGAACAGTCCCTATTCTGCTCTGTGTCAGTGTGTATCATGGTCTCTGTGGACGGTGAACAGTCTCTATTCTGCTCTGTGTCAGTGTGTATCATGGTCTCTGTGGACAGGGAACAGTCTCTATTCTGCTCTGTGTCAGTGTGTATCAGGGATCATTAGGATAGGTGTCAATCCATATCTGCCAAGTGACCCTATGTAGGGGGAACAGTCCCTATTCTGCTCTGTGTCAGTGTGTATCAGGGGTTTTGAGGACAGGTGTCAATCCATATCTGCCAAGTGACCCTATGTAGGGGGAACAGTCCCTATTCTGCTCTGTGTCAGTGTGTATCAGGGGTTTTGAGGACAGGTGTCAATCCATATCTGCCAAGTGACCCTATGTAGGAGGAACAGTCCCTATTCTGCTCTGTGTCAGTGTGTATCAGGGGTTTTGAGGACAGGTGTCAATCCATATCTGCCAAGTGACCCTATGTAGGGGGAACAGTCTCTATTCTGCTCTGTGTCAGTGTGTATCAGGGCTGGGCTTTGAGTACAGGTGTCAATGTTAGGTGATTTCTGCCCTTTATGGATTAAAAGCAGACTCTGCATCAACTGTGCAATTTTCCATGGGAGTTTTGCCATGGATCCCCCTCTGGCATGCCACAGTCCAGGTGTTAGTCCTTTTGAAACAACTTTTCCATCACTATTGTGGCCAGAAAGAGTCCCTGTTGTTTTTAAAATTCGCCTGCCCATTGAAGTCAATGGCGGTTCGCGCGGTTCGTGCGGTTCGCCGGTTCGCGAACATTTGCGGAAGTTCGCGTTCGCCGTTCGCGAACCGAAAATTTCGGGTTCGCGACAACACTAGAAACAAGTCCTGATGGACTGATATTCCATTACACCAGAGGCATATCGCAGAAAATGAAAGAAAAAGTACAAAGAATTGCATGCAGAATGGACTTGCTGTCTCACCAGAGCAGCCAACAACTGGATGCAGGCTCAACAGGCAAAGACCCCGGATACCACAAATCTTTCTGCTGGAGCAGTTTTACAATGGCCTCTCCTCAGAAGTTCAAGAATGGGTAAGGGACAGTCGACCCCTAACCCTAACTGAAGCAGCTGAGCGGGCAGATGAGTGTTTGGATGCCCAGAGACCCCAGCGATACAGTATCTGGCCAATGCCCAGACCCCTGAGCATAAACCTGAGGCCACCAGTACAGCAACAAGGAGGGCACATCCCCAACCCACAAGCACCCTAACACTCAGCATGCAGTGGAATACAGTGCCATCGGTGCAAATGATTCATACACTACCAAAGAAACTGTGTCCAGAGAAGTAGCCAAGCTTCATGGATACGAACAGGGCCACCTTCCCCAGCACTGGGCCTGAGCATTGGTCTGAGGCTAGGTCATTTAGGCCTGTGAGCGTGATAGTAGTGGACTGCTGCCAGTGCTTGTAGAGCAAGACCTGCTCTAGTAATCACAGCATGGGTGGTACTATCCCCACCTAAGGATATGATGGCACCAGGTAGTCAACAGGACATCAAATGCAGATAAAATAATAAAAGATAAATGTCTAAATGCAATAAAATAGACTATTTATTATAAAATAATAACATATAAAAGTATAAAGTACAAATGTCCAAAAAGAGGGGTGTCCCACTTAAGTATTTTATCTGCATTTGATGTCCTGTTGACTACCTGGTGCCATCATATCCTTAGGTGGGGATAGTACCACCCATGCTGTGATTACTAGAGCAGGTCTTGCTCTACAAATTGTAAGTACAATACTTTATTTTACTACCCTGGCTTTACAGTACTTACTACACTATCAGAGTGTTTCTCTCTTTTATTTCCATTTTTCATCTGGAGGACCAATACCATCTTTACCATCCTGTATCCTTAGACGGGGTTTATACCGTCCACGCTGAACAAAGTAGAGCTCTTATATAGCTCTACCCTATGTGAGTGATTTTCCTATAGTTACCCAGCACAAATATTTGCACTGTAATATACTGTATTGCACTATTGTTTTTTCTCTGTTTTATTACTCCGAGGTATTTACCAACTCTCCCTCTCAGAGGTGTATGTACGTATTACCCTTGGGCGCAGTATACGCCATATTTTATATTCTCTGTTTCACCAATACACAAGGTTTGGGAATCCTTGTATTGTATACAGCAGCCCTCACTGATTCATCATGTTATAGCGAGCGCCTGTATACCCTGTTTTTTCCTATAAAGTTGAATTATGAGGCAAAAATGTGGTTCTTTGTTGAGCTCATTTGCATACGCCTACCCAGCATCCCTTGCAGTAGTGAGAGCACTGTTAAAATGAGATATCTGTGGGAAAGTCTTATAGCTTGACTGGTGTGGTTTTTTTCAACACAATGAAGGCTTCAAGTGGTTTCCCCAGATTCAACTGAAAATGCAACTTATAATGATTTACCAATCTCAAGATTATTTAACCCCTCTAATAGTATCCATCACAACAGCACAAGCATGCAAAACAGATGTTGTGTCAAACACACCTGAGGCCCCTAATAAAAGGGAGCTGAACTCTTGAAATATCTGAACTGGCTAGGGGTTTGGTGAGTGTCACGTTTGACTGCATGTTAAAAATATGGCGAAGTCAAAAGAATGGTCCAAAAAAGAGAAGATATCATCACCTTTCACAAACAAGGAACATGATACAAAAAAATTGCAAAGGCACTGAATTTACATAGAGACACCATTGGAAGCATAGTTGAAGGAACAGTGGTTACACTACTTTGACAGGGAAGAAAGAGGAAACTATCAATGGCTGCAACCAGATTTCTGAGATTTCTGAGATGGCTTGATGTGAAAAACCCTTGAGTGACTGCAAATTACCTTTTTTGGGGGGCAAGGCAGTGTGTATTGAGCAGCACTAAGAGATTTTGTTTCCACAGTGTGTAATTTAGGATATCAAATTGAGCACAAATTGCATTTACATCTATGAGTTCTATTTACACCTGGTTTCTACATTATGTATACTGTATTTCATTTAGTTTGTAAGCTCTTCCCATATGTCTTGCGTGTTTTGTTAGAATGAACTGTTACCTATTAACGTGTTTACCTATTGTACATTATTGCAAAATATACTGGTGTTATATAAATAATTGTAATGGCAAATTATATGTGTGGTTCCAATCTGTCTATTGTGGTCCTAATGTATCCCCAATGTCTTATAGGTAAGTAATGTTAACATGTCCGATTTCTTGCTGCTCTGCCTGTGTAAAGAAATAAGCTTTAGTTTCAATACTGTTCCACAAGTTATTCTTTTCTAATAAAAGTCAAATGTGATTCATAATAATTTTTTACGTTAACGTGATTCAATGTTATAATTTCTAATAATATAAATAGTATTATAATAGTTATTTAAAATAGAGAATGAACTGTACTAGACAGCTGAATCTAGAATAACACACAAACTCACCGGAAAAAAAGTCAATATGCCCTGGATAGAAAAAGGGGGTTATTATATTTATAAAATATATGGTAAATAAATATCATAATCATAGTTACATAGGCTGAAAAGAGACGTGTCCATCAAGTTCAGCCTTCTTCACATCGGTGTTTTGCTGTTGATCCAAAAGAAGGCAAAAAAAACAGTTTGAAGCAAAAAAATCCTTATTGACCCCAGAATGGCAGTAAGGTTTATCCTTGGATCAAGACTCTATTAACCTACAGTTGAAAAATTTTACCATTTAAATTATGTTTTTGCAAGTATACATCTAGTTGCTGTTTAACCCCTTAAGGACCAAACTTCTGGAATAAAAGGGAATCATGACATGTCACACATGCCATGTGTCCTTAAGGGGTTAAACATCTGTACAGACTCTGATAAAACCACTTCTTCAGGCAGAGAATTCCACATCCTTATTCTTACAGTAAAAAAAAAAAAATCCTTTGCTTTAGACTAAATCTTCAGTCTAAAATCTTAAATCTTAAATGTATTACATTGTGTCGTATGTATAGTCCTACGTGTGAATAAATTTTCAGACAATGGTTTGTATTGGCCCCGGATATATTTGTATAATGTTATCATTTCCCCTCTGAGGCACCATTTTTCTAAACTAAAGAGGTTTAAATTTGTTAACCTTTCTTCATAGCTAAAATGTTGCATTCTTTTTATTAATGTTGTAGCCCACCTCTGCACTTTTTCTAGTGCCATAATAGCCTACTTTAGAACAGGTGCCCAAAATTGCACAGCCTATTCAAGATGTTGTCTTACCAATGATTTATAAAGAGGCAAAATGATATTCTCATCCTGACAATTAATGCCTGTGTCTTTTTTTTTTTAGTCAATTAGAATGGCGTAAAGACATTAGTATTATTTTGCATATAAAATATACTAAATATATGTACTAGTATTGCTGTGTAAAAATGTTTTATTGTATAAATAATATCCTCCATCTAATGGACAAATAGCCTTCCAAGGTAATGAAGACATTCTTGATACATTGAGTAGTTACCGATGTATTTCCGATGTTAGGATTCTTTTGAGAATATTGATTATGGTTTTTTCATATCATCTGTGTTCACAGTCCCTCACATACAACTTGGTTTTCATGATTTTCTGCAGTATTTTGTGTAAACAGTTCCTTAAATTAAGCTTCTATCTCTTTCACATATACACTTAACAAAATTATAAACGCAACACTTTTGTTTTTGCCCCCATTTTTCATGAGCTGAACTCAAAGGTCTAAGACTTTTTCTATGTACACAAAAGGCTTATTTCTCTCAAATATTGTTCACAAATCTGTCTAAATCTGTGTTAGTGAGCATTTCTCCTTTGCCGAGATAATCCATCAACCTCACAGGTGTGGCATATTAAGATGCTTATTAGACAGCATGATTATTGCTCAGGTGTACCTTAGGCTGGCCACAATAAAAGGCCACTCAAAAATGTGTAGTTTTACTGTATTGTGGGAAGCCAGGTGGGGGGGGTCCAACAACAAGTCAGTATCTGGTGTGACAACCATTTGCCTCACCCAGTGCAAAACATCTCCTTTGCATAGAGTTGATCAGGTTGTTGATTGTGGCCAGTGGTGTAATTAGGCACCCCACCTAATTTAAATTTTCCCCACCCCTTCCTGTCAAGGCCGCACTTTGACTGACAGACGCCCACTCACTGACAGATGCATACACTCACTGACAGATGCATACACTAATTGACAGACATACACTCTCATATACATTGACAAACAATGACATAAACACACACTATTACTTGGACACTCACTGACAGACGTATACACTCACTGACACACACTCTCATATACACTGACAAACAATGACATACACACACACTATTACTTGGACACACACTGACAGACAGACGCACGCACTCACTGACAGACGCACGCACTCACTGACAGATGCACGCACTCACTGACAGACACATATACACTCACTGACCAACACACACACATTCACTCACATAGACACATACACTTACAGACACACACACATTCACTTACAGACACACACACGTACACACTTACAGACACACACATACATTCACTTAAAGACACTCACACACACATTCACTTACAGACACACACACACATACACACTCAGACACACATACACACTCAGACACACACAGACATTTTCACCAACACTCACAACCTAATATTTTTTCAATTTTATTTTAAATCCACCCAGTCTCCCTGGGAGCTGGAGTGATGTCATATTCCGGCTCCCGGTTTCATTAAGTGACACGGAGGGAGCTGAGCAGGAAGAGCTCAGGTGAGCAGCTCCCTCGCTGCCCGCCGCCAGCCTCAGGGGGGGGGGGGGGGGGGGAGGAGGGCTCTAAAGAGGCCAGCTGGCCACAAGCAAGTAAGGACACGAGGAATGTTTAAAATAAAGTAAATCTAAAACTATTGAATCCCTGCTTCAATTGAGTGGGAAAGCTACTAAACTAAAAGTAGCTTATCTAGAGAATAAGGGTAATTGTGTGTGTTTTTATATATTGTATATAATAGATTGTTAGGTTTCCTATTTCCTATACCCTTTTCTCACTTTTACATACTTTTGATTTTAAATTGAATTTGGTACTCCACTAAAACCAATTATATTATTGGGTTGAATACAATTCACTGACGAGTAAGTTTTTATTTATTTTTTATTTATTTTTTAAATGACAGTTGCAGAAGAGGTATCAGGGTGTGGGGGAAGCTATTAACAGTTTAGTTGATAAATTTTCCTGAAGAAGCCATTAGAATCAGATGTTTGTTGCCTGCTTAATGCTTAATCAATCACATGAACTGAAGAACAATGCATTGCGCATGAGTAAATAATTCTAATTACAATAAAGCAAAGAATGTCTGAAATTAGTAAATAAAAGCTCAATATATTTAATCTTTGTGAATTTTAATTGATATATGTGGATTATTTATTGGCTCTAGTGATATTGTAGCTGTATAATTAAAGTTTTAATCAGAAAAGTCATTTATATTGTGTAGATTAGGTAATAGTTATGCTGTGCCGCTTTCATCTCAAAAACATTGTGAGCTACTTAACGCCAGATGTGACTAAGGTGTTGGTCCATTCCACTAGCCTTTCTCGCATTGACTACTGTAATCCGCTTCTCAGTGGTCTTACGTGCTTCTAACTTGCGCCGTTACAGTCCGTAATGAATGCGGCGGCGAGGCTTATCTTCCTGTTGGCTGGCTGCTTCTTATGTTAAAGTTGATAATTTAATAAATACTGGTTCTGTGCTTTGGCATAACTACCTTTTACCTGTGTTTTGGTGCAACTACCTTTTACCTGTATTTTATAATTAAAAGAATGTCTTAAAATGTTCAGTAGCTGAAAGGATGAGTTAAATAAGTATCCTAGACTGCTTTGCTAATTTTTCACACTACATAACTTAATAGTATTTTAGGAAGAACATTCTTTCAAAGCTTTACAATTGTACATTAAAGTGTTGGTCACTAGTCATATTAAAATACTTTATTTTAATCACAGCTACATTTTATATAGAAGAGTTGCAGCAATTTTAAAAAATGGTCACGTCATCTTTACCTTGCTCGTCTTTGTTGTATTTTTCATGAGGTTTGTCATCAGTAAAACAGCAGGCCATATCGCAAAATTGTGATGCAAACCAATTTCTAAAATGCAACCAACTGTGACACTGGTAAAGTGGGGAATAGACTTCTTGTGGAAATAAATTAAATGCAGTTTGGTGCTCAGCAGGATTTTCGGACTTAATTATTTTAAACGTATACTTATTGGTACAATGTGTATGTGTGTATTATAGGACATAAACTAGAATTTTATACAAAGGTTGGTATGTAGCTTTTCTTGTTATTATTAGCAAATAAGGTTTTAAACTATTTTGAGATCATGGAGATTTGGGTTATAAACAATTTTATCAAAGTGACAATGTATAAAGTAATTGCGTAAAAAGTGGAATGATCAACGGAATGTAACTGTGGATTACGTTGGTTTCCATGGTGATTGCCCTAACATTTTGCCACACTTTTCCGATTGCACTCATAAATCTCTCCAATAGAGTCTGAGTGTGGCAGATAAACCTACAGGCTCATCTCAGCTTCATTGTTAATTTTGATTTTTGCCCAGAGCAAAAAACTTATACCCCTGTAGGCTCCAACTCTATTAATCTATATTGCATTTAGTCCACAAGCTATTTAAAATACATGTACCCTTCCGTAAAATTGTCCTCTTCCAAATTAAGGTTATTCTAACAGCTATGCTTTCATAGATAATGCAAACCTCTTTGTTAATCCCATTTTTGGAGTAACTGCAGTTATTGTATGAGGGCAATATATCTACAA
This sequence comes from Pelobates fuscus, assembly GCF_036172605.1. NCBI lineage: Eukaryota > Metazoa > Chordata > Amphibia > Anura > Pelobatidae > Pelobates > Pelobates fuscus. Next base: position 52,851,424 of record NC_086318.1, on the reverse strand, counting down.
TATCACATTATTTTGATATTTCAGAGGCAATTTTAGCAAACTGCATCAACAGAAATACCATGATGTTCCTTACAAATCCCGAAAATCAGGTTATTTGTAATTTTTCTTATATATTTTTGTTACATCGTAAGAATGGAACAAAAATATTATATGTGCTTCCATGTTAATATTTCAGATCATGTATAGAATACAAGGAAAAACAAATAAGCTCTAAAAATGTTGCAAACTAGGTCTGCAAAGGATGATCAATGAACTGAAATAAATACAATTATATACATTAACATAATTACATTTTTAGGTATCTGTGAACAAAATATATACAGATATCTGCTGTTTTGACCTATATTTACAGTAGGTAGTGATGTTGATGGATAATCAGCCATCATAACATTAGTCCAGGGCCGGCGCCGCATATAGACGAAGCAGGCCCCGGCACGTAACGCGCACATTTAACCTGACTGCTGCCTTTAAACCCTCCCTACAGCACTCAATTTCCCCCACCCCCCAGCTATATTGGGCTGTGGGGAAACTAACTAAAATCTAAATGGAAATTCCACTATTTCCTACATAAACTTTCCACACATCACATATTGCCACACATAACACTCACAGCGGCCCAAACGTATCCCTCACAGCTTCTCACACTGCCACACATACCACTCACAGCTACCCACACGCAGACACTGACAGCTACACACACATTACACAGCCTTATACATCATGCACAGAAAGCCACAACATACACTTCACACATAGCTACAACACTTTCTGCCAGCCTACACAACACACACACCCACCCCACACATCCGCTAAACATTTTTTAAAAATATTCACATATTATAACAACACAAAAATAACATAAGGGAATAATTTCCTGGTGCACACCCTCATAAAATGGGCTGTGAATGCCTATGCGCACATGAGGCGGCTTTACTGGAGTCTAGGCAAATTGCCCAGGCAGACCCAGCAAAGAGCGTTAATACTGGCCAGACGGTCAGACTGCTGTAGAAGCAGTCCCTCAGGGAATGGGCATATGTGATGTCATGACATGGGCGGATCATATAGATAGGACTTTGTGATGTCATAACATGGTGAGGGAGGCCGGCAAATACATTTTTTGCCTAGGGCGGTAAAAATCCTTGCACTGGCCCTGTATTAGTCTTAATAAAAAGCAAGTCCCACAAACTGCTTGGAGTTATTATGTATCAAAAAATGCTTAAAGGAACTTAAAGGTACAGGTAAGCTATAGGTGGAGTCCTGCTGCCTTTTAAGGTGAGATGATAATAGCAGTTTGATGTATTCGTAATTCAGCTAAAATATTTATATGGGTTAGCAATATTTTGTTGCATATAATTGTTATAGTTAAAATCTTCAACATTGTTCTGAATATTATGTAAATATTTTGACTTGATGAAGTGAAGCCTCCTAAAAATCACAAAATTATCAGGCAATGTGCTTTGAATACTGGTGAGACCCTCAGAACTCCCCAAACTTTTTTTTAAGCTTGAGGTGTGTGGTAGGCAACAAGTGCTTTTTTTTTTTTTTTTTTTAATTCTTTATTTTTTGGTGCAAAAGATTTTACATGCAGGCCCGTGTAGCCACGACAGCAGACACAGGCAGGTTCATGCAGAAATGTTCGCGTTTTTTTACATTTGCACATTTTTTGTTAAAAATGAATATAACAGGGTAGTAAACATTGCTTATATGATATAACATGCTAAAGTATTTAGGCATATTAATAGTTAAACGTAAGATTGAGAATCCGCTTTGTCTATTTGGTATGATTCTAACAGGCTAATACAAGTCGAGTGTTCGTTAAAGGTTAAACAGGCTTATTGCTTAACTGTAAAAAAACAGTCTTTGTAACATTAGTAGTCGTATTAAACATTCTACGCTAGACATGCATGTGATAAAGTTAATTACGCTTAAGAGTATGCTGAGGTACATGACATTGCTTATCTAAGAGGGGTTACCATTTATACTTCATCAAAGAGGGCTGACAAACTGCAAGCTGTTAAACACAGGCTAGACTAGCTGAAAGGGGTTAACGTAACATGCTCACTATTAACACATAGCTAGAATTTAACATTGTTTAAGAATGATGGATTACATGCTATGTAAGTTTGCGTCAGATACAGATTTCTAAAGAGTATGGTTAGGGAAATGTGAAAAAAAAAAAAAAAGAGAAAAACATAACACTTAAATTAAGCCTTAATCACGTATCACGGGTCGCTCGGGTAGTGTTGCCACAGGTAAATAGTGTCTGTCAGTGTGTGGTCAAGCCTTTCATGTTCTTGGGGCCCTTTTCTCCGTTCATCCGATCCCTGTGGGTGGCAAGGTTGGTGCTGGGCGGGGAGCGAGTCCGTGGACCCCTTCGGTCGATGGAGATTGCTTCCAGGCTTCCCAGGGAGGCAGCGTGCGGGTGTTCCATGTGGGTGTTTGCACAGAGGTATGTAGCATTTTCGGATCATTCCCTGTAGCGTGTAGGGGGTTTGGGCTAGACCGGAGGTGGCCCTGGTGCTTTCCTCCTTGTGGGTGCCTCACTCTTCCCCTTCGTTGAGCAAATTGGCGAGGTAAGGGGCGCTGAAGGGGTGACCACGTGGTGAGTCCACGTTGAGGCATTGAGTGATTCACCCCTGGTTGGCGATTAAGGTACTGGGGCTGTCGTCTACCTGCCCGTCTCATTCTTCCCGCTTCCCAGTTCTCTCCTGAGGCCCATCCCAGAGTCGCATGCTGCTGCTCGGAGTTTTGTGGGGTTGCAGTCGGTAGGGTTTCAACCGAGGTGCACCTGCGGGTAGAGAGCCTGGCCCAAAAAGCAGCGAGCAGACGGTCAATCCGCTCTGATAGTGAGGGCAGCGGGGGCCCAGGTGCTGGGTGACTTCTGCCATGTTGTGCATTGTTGGTCCGATGGTGCAGGTAAGCTGATTTTGGTTCCCCTGTCTCGGGCTGCAGGCTGTTGTTGCCGGGATATACCTCTCCGGCAGGAGGGGGGAATGGAGTGTGACGGGGAGACCTTCTGTGATGTAGGCCGCAGTCGGTGGAGGGATCGGCCGCCTCCCTCGTGCCGTCTGAGTAGGCCTCAGATCTATCCCACGGCCGCAACCGCCGATTCTGGCCAAAGACCTGATTGTGCATCGCTGTAGCGGTGGACCCCTGTCTCTGGGGCTCAAAAGCAGGCATGGAGTGGGTCGTTTACAGGCTTTTTGTCGAGTTTTTGCCCACTTTAGCCCGGAGCTCGTCTAGTGTGCAGCCGCTCAGCTTGGCTGCCAAGCTCCGCCCCCCAACAAGTGCTTTTTAAGTCTTTATGCAAGCTGGTCAATGTGTTCCATATGGTGATTCCGGCAAGGCTGGAGGTCCTCATGCATAGCGTGAGGACATCCAGCGCCTTTTAAAACACTTTTCATGTTTTAATAAGCCGGAAGTCCCTCTAGTGGCCTCTAGACAGCCACTAGAGGAGGACTTATTTAGTAAGGATATTGACCAAGGCAGTGGCGTACACATGACCCATGGGGCCCCGGTGCGAAAATTGATCTGTGCCCCCCCAACGCTTACTCTGCGCGTGCCGGGACCACAACACATGGCGGCGGGCACCTGGTCGCAGGGGTTGCAGGACTGCAACCCTTGCGACCACGGTATGTACGCCAGGGCATGCAGATGCACACACACTTAAAGGACCACTACAGACACCAAGATCACATCAGCTCAATTAAGTGGTCTGGGTGCCAGGTTCCTCTAGTTTTAACCCTGCAGCTGAAAACATAGCAGTTTCAGAGAAACTGCTATGTTTCACTGAGGGTTAATCCAGCCTCTAGTGGCTGTCTCATTGACAGCCGCTAGAGGAGCTTCCGCAATTCTAAGACACAGAACGTCCATAGGAAAGCATTGAGTAATGCTTTCCTATGGGCGGTTTGAATGCGCGCGCGGCTCTTGCCGCGCATGCGCATTCGGAGCTGAGAGGCGGAGGGATCCCCAGTGCCAAGGGAGTCCGGCGTTGGAGAAAGGTAAGTGCTGAAGACACACACACACTCACTCTCATGAACAGACACATACACACTAGCTAACAGACATACACACTCACTTACAAAACATACACTCTCAATGACAAACACACACTCACTAACAGACACACACAAACACACTCAGTAACAGACACACACAGTAACACACTCACTGACACTCACTAGCAGACACACACACACACACACACACACACTAACACACACACTAACACTCACACACTAACACACACACGCACACATTAACACGCACACACACATGTTTTTTTTTTTATTTAATCCCCCAGCCTCCTTATCTTTTGGATATCTTATATACCGTGTTAGCTAATAAACCTAAGTGTGGTCAGCTGGATATGGGGAGGTACGTTCTGAGGAAGGTTTGGGTAACGGTTAGGGCTTAAGAGCTGAAACATCTGGGTTTTTATTTCTCCTGCTCTTGGTTAGTATACCTTTTTATGGGTGTATTTAATTAGCACTATTGTGGTATTGGTACTATTGTTTGGGCATGTACTATTCTATGCACCTTTTTTCTGTCAAAATTACTTGATGTATTTCTTCAATGCATGAATAATTGTTTTTTATGTGCAAACCTTGGTGTGCCTTGTGTTCATTACTATATCTATTGAAAGGGTGATGCCATACTGGAGGGGCGGTGATAGGGTTAAGAAACTAGTCCAACGTGAAACCAATTGGATTCACAAACTTCAAACACTAGAACCCAAGGGACTGAATGTGGACATAGACTTAGACTGCTTTTTTTAGTTAGGGATCACTCTATTCATTGTTATTCTTTCTGTCTTCTTTTTTGGGGGAATGCTGTTCTGTATACATATAATTTTTACATACTCTTTAAATAGGGATATTGAATACCACTTCACGTTGGATTATGAATTAACAAATTAAGATCTTAACATATTATAAGGATAGGCATGTGTGTTTATATATATGATATCAATTTTTCTATGAAATATTTTTTTTAAAGAACATAGTAAATTTAAAGTGGTATATTGGCAATTATAATTTTATTTTGTGTAGTGCACTTGTCACTTTAATTGATCGACCTTGTGATTTTGCAAATATCATAAGGAAAGAGAAAATAGAAATGTTTCTGAATAATTAAAATTTATATTGTTTATTAATTGTTATATAATGGTTCACAAATGTATTGGTTCTGGATAAGAGATCATGATGTGGTAATAACATTATCTCTCTTTAGCAGATATACATCCCAATCATTTTTTTTATTTTTTAAGAGTTTATGTCTTGTAATTTCCTGGCGACCACCAGAGGACGCAAATAATGTCAATACAATCCACGGTGGAACGCACAGCCATATTGGCTTCCATATTGCATGGCAATCAACAAATGGAACGCACAGATGTTTTCAGTGGAACGCACTTCCGCTTCCCATCAGGTGAATGAATTTTGAACGGGAGAAGGAAAAAAAATACTGAAGACGTACAAGTGATCAGGATAAGGAACTGGACCAATCAGACCACGGATGAAGGAAGACACCCACGGAACCACCAATGGACTTAGGTATTAGCCCTATTTAAAGAGACTTGCGGGTGGGAATTGTTAGGCTGCTTTGATCAATTGTTTACTTGTTTTGATTTTCCCTGAGGAAGTCCCAAGTCTGGGACGAAACGCCTAGGACCATGATTGCTGTTTTAAGCATATAGTTGTTATTTCACTTTTTTATCTATAATAAAGTTGCAAATTTTTTCCAACTTAACATCTGGAGTGCTGATTTAAAGCGGCATACATCCTGTGAGTGCATTTATTTATAGTGCACATTTTCACTTTAATCTGTATTACTGTCACGATTACTATATGAACCAACACACAGAACTATGTAACATATATTAGAAAACACAAAGAACAAGAACCACGTCTACCGGGCCTTAGAATGGACGGACTTAACACAAATAAGAATGGTCAAAATCCTAGCCGAGGTCAGGGACACAAAAAGAGACACAACGAGGAAGGAAGCCAAAGTTCAAGTATACCAGAATAAGGGAAAATCAAAATACAAGCCAAAGTCAAATCCAAAAAGAACTAGAACAAGAACACACTCTCTGACAACCAACTAGTAGAAACCACAAGAGGGCACTGACAACATGCTATTTTGGGTTTAAATAACTCTCTTGAGGTTGTAATTGGTTGTACCTGGCCTTTGACCCCAAAACGTACGTCTATGACGTGACATCACACACACGTTGGTGCCATCTTTGTTGTAGGCGCAGGTAAGTTTCCTATTTAAACTGGAAATGCTGTGGCCGGCGTCCCTAAAAACGCTGAACTTGGGGACCGGAGCAAGAGAGGATGGGACAGCGATCTGCCGCGACCCGTGTAAGAATAAAACATTTATGTAGTCGTGGCTGCTTTGTTTATTGTTAGCCACGCCAACGAAAAAGCCAGGAGCCGTGACAATTACACTATATTTTGTTTATGTTTTTTCTAGATTCTACAGTCATATCCCATGTTTTTTTGTCTCTATTCTGGTTGATATAAGATCACCACCTGGGAAGTGATCTTTAAGAGGCTGTCCATCTTTACTAATTAGTATATTATATACTTGTTACACACTATCCTTACATTTATATTGTGGAGATAGTTTTTGTTCTGCTTCTATATTTTTGGGAATACAGTGAATCCAGCAACATTTTGACCCAAATGGGTCTTTGTCAAGCTTGAAAAAGACCCATTTGGGTTGAAACTTTGCTGGGTTCACCGTTAGACATTGTCAGTGTCTTTGTCTGTACTAAATAATCTTGCTTATTTGTTCGTTTTTTTTAATTGTAATAGTAATAGGTTTTTAAAAAAAAAAAAAAAGAAAAACCTTTTCTGTAAACGTACTATTGAGTTTGTTTTTGTTTTTGCATGACTCATTGTCAAATATTGTACCTACAAATGCAGACAATAAAAAAAGAGCACACAGTCTACTTTGATTTTAATAAACTTCTTTTGTGTTGCTTGTAAATAGCTTTCAATAAATGTAATCATTTTTTTTTCAAAAAGCTGAAATAATTATGGGATCACCTTTATTTTCTGCTGAATGTGTTTAAATATATCATCTAAAATCGGTACATTCTGTGAAAAAACACGCACAATGAATAATGGTTCTATTTACAATATTCAGAACTGAAAATTCCTTCATTATCTACGAAAGAATAGCAAAATTGATTTCTTTTCAAATTACTAAATGTATCGTCAAGTGGAATAATAAAATAAATCATAGCTCAATGGTTTTTTTTGTATCGGCCTTTGTTATTATGCAGAATATTTATAACGGGTAAATTTGGTTGCATTGCTAAAGTTATCAATCACAGTAATAAAAGCAGATAGCATACAAAACAAAATGCATTTTAATGTTAAACAATATATTTATACATTTTATTGAAATTACACAGTGGTATTTAAATATCTTGATTTTTCATCAAAGCAATACGTTATAGTTTATCGTTATGCACAGTTCTTCTACAATTTATGGGAATTGACTCTATTTACAATAATATGTATAAAGTTGTTTTGTTTAAGTAAAGTGTTAAAGGGACACTACAGTCACCAGAACAACTACAGCTTAATGTAGTTGTTCTGGTGAGTATAATATTTACCTTCAGGCATTTTCATGTAAACACTGGCCCATGGGAAAGCATTGGATTAACAAAAAAATCGGCAATTTTGATGATGTCACCAAGGGGGTGGAGCCAGTGCTGGCAGACCCGTGCGGCGCTGGAAATTAGGTGAGTTTTAAACTTTTATAGGGGGACTAAGGAGGGGGCAAGCCACCTACATGTTTGTGCTCCTGACCCTATAGAGATCCTTTAAATATGGAAAGTGATGCAATAAAAATATTTTCAAACTACATGGGTACACATAGAATTCCAAAAGGGAGCAACACAGTAGAACACTTTTCTGACCCATGTTTTTAATATATATATATCTGTAATACAAGCTCCACCCTCTGCTGTGTACACTGCTCTGGCTGTTTCTTTCTGCTCCCCATTTTACCTCCCGGCAAGACCGTCACCATTAAAATGTCTTACTAAGCACGTTGAGAACTTCATCATTGCATTGGATAGGCACTTGTCCCTGCCTAACTGTGTGTCAGGGTACCTGAAGTCTCTACCTCCGAGAGAGGCAGAGACTTAGACGTCTATCCCTTCGGACGGGCTGTTTCCTCTGTTCCTCGCGGTCCTACCGGTCACATAAACGCCGGCCGCGAGGGACTCACTTCCTTTTGTAGCAGGACGTCCGGAAACCGACGTCATGACGCCAGCCCGGAACGATCTGTCACTCAATCCTTTAGAGACTAATCAGATCTCGTCGGAGGCATGTCTCTCTCTCCGAGCCAGGGTATTTAAACTTGCTTCTCCCATTTGCTCATTGCCCTGTCGTGGTTCTAGCCTGTCTAGTCACACAGTGCTCTGGTATTTTCTGTTATCCCTTTGGTTCCGACCCGGCTTGTTTGACTTTCTCTGTTTACCTCTGTTATCCTTGATCCGGCTTGTTCCTCGCTTACCTGTCCTCTCGTTCCCTCGACCTCGGCTTGTCTCTGACCATTCTCTATACTCTCCGTACGTTAGTCCGGCCATTCTAAGGTCCGGTATACGTATCCTGTCCCTGTTTGTACTCTGCGTGTTGGATCCCTGTCCCTGTTTGTACTCTTCATGTTGGATCCCTGTCCCGATGCCACTTTAACAAACAGACTGTTCACCAGATCAGTGACATCAAGTAGAATTCCCTTCTTTAACCCCTTAAGGACCAAACGTCTGGAATAAAAGGGAATCATGACATGTCACACATGTCATGTGTCCTTAAGGGGTTAAAGGAGGACCTTTACTTCATTACACACACATGACTTGGATGGACATATCTCCTATTTTCTTTCCTATTCTGGAGACAGATTCATGCAGCGTGAATTAGCAGATGGTGGCTTAGGAGATTGCTGTGCATGGCTTAATTCACAAAACTATGAACAAGCCTGTGAATAGGCTGAGTGAGCATTTATTAAGGTGAGAGATTAATGTAGCATAACCCCAAATCATATTGTAATCCTAATCCTAAATGCAAAGCTAACCGTAAATCTCAAAAGCTGAAGAAAGCATAAATAGATGGAGTCAACAGAACACGCTCTTCATTAATTCACATAAAATAAAAATACCTTTGTCCCAGGGGAAGTGTGGGCAGGTTCTGTCATTGCTTATAAGTGTTCAACTTGATAGCCAGATCTCCTCCACAAAAAAACTCCTCAATTTACATTGATAAAGGAAAAACCACATTTATTCTTTTTGACATCATAGCAAGGAGGCGTTCCGTACCTTTACCACCACTTCAAGCCTGTAAAGAGCAGAGATTGCTGAGAGGTAGACTGTGCAGCAGCCGTACAACTCCCATGATGCTTTGCCAGCTGTAACTGTACCACTTATCCATCCTTGCAAGATTGTATTTGTGTGCAGTGTCTGTGTGAATGTAGGTGTGTTTTTTAATGAAGTATATTTGTGTGAATGTTTGTGTATTTGTGAATAAAACTGATGTTTGAATGCAGGGTGTGTGTTTCTGTGTAGTGTTGGCATTTGAATGTGTAGCGGAGAGCCGATCTTGCACAGCTATTCTCCACTAGAGATTCCAGTGAGGCTCAGGAACAAGGTGATGTTAAGTCCATAGGCAAGGTTTCCAGCAGGTAAAGTAATACAGCAGTATCCCCATCGCAATCCCAATAACTGGATGACACACAGTTTCAGGAGTAGACTGACTAGCTTTATTCCATAGTTCCTTATAAAGCCCTCTCCCATGCAAGGGAGGAGGTTCTAACACTTAAGACATTATCCAATCTCTAAGTAGTAACCTCCCACAGATCTCCCCTCCTCTAGCATCATAATCCCCTTATTGTGTACACAGTTTTCCCCGAGTTTTGGATGTACCCTAAATACTTGGGGTACATCCACAAATCCAACATCCCCAGATAGCTCTATTCTGGGGGACCAACATACTTAAAAATTAGCCCATTCGGATGAATGGTTCGTGAGATATGGGATTCCAAAGATTTGACCGACCGCATGGGTAAAGTATCCGAAAACAGTTCCATGCATTTTGGCCCTGCGGTCGGTCACAAACAAGGGAATGAAAACAGGCGAATTGCCTGTGTTATAGAGCCTGGAGAGGGTTTGAATGAATTCCCTTGTTTATGGGGCTCTTTCTACCGAACGGCGGGTCATTCGGTAGTTTCCATACGAATTTCTGGAAGTATGGAGGTCTCAGCGGTGTTTGCCTAGTCAAGTGTCCGATTTTAGTTCCAGACACTCGACGGCAAAACACCGCTGTTCGGTAGTTTAAGATGGCCGCCGCCACGTGTTTGTTTCCCGAATGGCGGCCACCCAGAGGACAAAGACCACACTGCACTGATTGCCAATTACCTGTTTGCAACATTGTTGCAAACGGTAATTGGAGGCACACTCATTCCTGGGTGGTCTGGTTGTTCGGTAGTTTCATTCCCTTGTTTTATTTGAATGATTCTACCGAACAACTAGAGGAATACAATTCTTTACATACATTTAACTGTCATTATACCCGGATACCATGCTTTCTATACATGTACATACACATTAAACCAGCCATATGACCAAATACACTTATTCTCATACATGTCGTGGGACAGCCCGGTACCAATCCGCTACACTGCTCCCCCTTGCCCACAAGCCGGCATACACAGTCTGATCCAACACGGATCGGCTTGGGGATGTCCGGGGGCTCACGGATCATTTCTCTAAGTCAGTTTGTCTTGACAACCCGTCAGCATTTCCATTCTGCTTACCCGGCCGGTACTGGATATTAAAGTCAAAAGGCTGTAGCGCCAAACTCCAGCGCAGCAGCCTGGCGTTGTCTCCAGCCACCCGGTTCAGCCAGACTAACGGGTTGTGATCCGTGAGCAAGGAAAAGGGCTGTCCATATAAATAGGGTTGTAGCTTCTTTAGGGCCCACACCACAGCCAGGCATTCCTTTTCGATGGCGGCGTAGCTTACTTCTCGAGGTAACAGTTTGCGACTGATGTAAGCCACTGGATGTTCCCCGCCATCGGCCCCGACTTGACTCAGTACTGCCCCCAATCCAAACATAGAAGCGTCTGTGTGAACAAGAAAACGTTTAGTTGGATTGGGAGCTGCCAAGACAGGGGCATTTATCAGTGCATTTTTCAATTGTTGGAATGCCTGCTCACACTCCGGGGTCCAGTTTACTTGGCGGGGAAGGTTCTTACGGGTCAGGTCAGTGAGGGGTTTGGCCAGGGCGCTATAATTGGGAACAAACTTCCGGTAATACCCTGCTGTCCCTAGAAACGCTAAAACCTGGGTCTTAGTCTTAGGGGTGGGCCACTGGGCTACAGCCTCTACTTTGGCGGGTTCGGGTTTTTGTTTACCGCACCCTACTCTATGTCCCAGGTATTGTACCTCAGCCATGCCGATACTACACTTGGCCTGCTTCAAGGTCAGACCTGCTTCCCTTATCCTATCTAGTACAGCTCCGATGTGAGCTAAGTGTTCCTGCCACGTATTGCTAAAAATAGCAATATCGTCCAGGTAGGCACATGTATAGTCCTGGAATCCATCTAGGAGTCGATCCACCATCCTTTGGAAGGTGGCTGGGGCGTTTTTCATCCCAAATGGCATGACCTTAAACTGGTACAAGCCAAATGGGGTGACAAAGGCCGACTTCGGGATGGCGTCTGGGGCCAGGGGGATTTGCCAATACCCTTTACACAAGTCAATAGTGGTGAGGTATTGGCCCCTGGCCATTCTGTCCAGTAACTCGTCTATCCGGGGCATCGGATAGGCGTCAGATACAGTCTTCTCGTTCAATCTCCTATAGTCCACGCAGAAGCGGGTCGTACCGTCTCGCTTTGGTACGAGGACTACAGGAGATGCCCAAGGACTGTCTGAGGGTTCAATCACCCCCAGTTGGAGCATTTCGTCGATCTCCTTACGCATGTTTGCCCGTACCGCTTCTGGAATGCGGTATGGCGTCTGGCGCATGGGTAGTTGCCCTGGGGTCTCGACCCGGTGAGTTGCCAGAGGCGTGTATCCAGGTACATTAGAGAACGTGTCGCGTTTCTCTTCCAATAGTTGCTGTACCTCGATCCGCTCCTGTGGGCTCAGCCGATCTCCCAGCGTAACCTCCCCTAAATCTCCGGACAGCTGCCCATCCCCCAGCAAATCGGGGAGGGGTAAGCTGTCAAACTCTTCCGTGTTAGGGGCACAGATGGCGGTTACCTCCTCAGTACGCTCGTGGTAGGGCTTCAGCATGTTCACATGGAGCATGCGTCGCCCCCCAGTCCCTGTGCAGGGGCCGATAATATAGGTGGTATCGCATCTTTGCTCCACCACCTTATATGGGCCCTGCCAGGCGGCCTGTAACTTATCATGTCGGACAGGTTTTAAAATTAGTACCTTCTGCCCGACCTGAAAGCTACGGTCCCTGGCTCCCCGATCATACCATGTACGCTGGCGGGTCTGGGCCTCCTGAAGGTTTTCCCGTACCGTCTTGGTCAACGCTTCTAGGCGGTCCCGAAAGGCCAACACATATGGTAGGATGGGAGTGCCATCTGTGCTCCGGTCTCCCTCCCAATGCTCTCTAATAAGATCCAATGGGCCTCGGACCCTCCTTCCAAACAATAATTCAAACGGGGAGAACCCTGTGGATTCCTGCGGCACCTCCCGGTATGCAAATAGGAGGTGCGGCAGGAATCGTTCCCAGTCCTTGTGGGTCTCTGCGAAGGTTCGGAGCATCTGCTTCAAGGTACCATTGAATCGTTCGCAGAGCCCGTTCGTCTGGGGGTGGTAAGGGGCGCTGATAATAGGCTTAATGCCACAGATCCTCCAGAGGTGTTGGGTGAATTCTGCGGTAAACTGGGTACCCTGATCCGAGATAATCTCCCTGGGTAATCCCATCCGGGAGAATATCCGCATGAGGGCATCCGCGACCGTCTCAGCGTGGATGTTGGTCAGAGCCACTGCTTCTGGATACCTGGTGGCATAATCTACGACCGTTAAAATATACCGTTTTCCTGACGGGCTAACTTTATTGAGGGGGCCTATCAGATCCACCGCTATTCGGCTAAAAGGTTCCTCTATTATGGGTAAGGGGTGAAGTTTAGCCTTCCTGCGATCCCCCCTTTTTCCCACTCTCTGGCAGGTATCGCAAGTCGTGCAATATCTGCGTACTTCCTGGCTAATCCCTGGCCAGAAGAAACTCTGGGTTAGTCTGTACCTGGTGCGACTAACCCCTAGATGTCCGGATAGCGGAATATCATGCGCTATCCGGAGTAATTCAGCCCGGTACCGCTGTGGTACCACTAATTGTCTCCTCGCTATCGGGTCTAACCCCGTAATCTGTTTGGTTGTTTCCCTGTATAAAAGTTGTTTATCCCAGATAAACTTCTCTCCCTCCGCCCCGGGGGAACCCGTGCCAACCTTGTCCCTATACACCTGAAGCGTGGGGTCTGTTGCGACTTCAGCTACAAATTCATTAGGTGGAGCCCAGGGGACACATTCTAGAGGGGGGGTAGGGTTGCTTGCCTGGACCTCTGGCAGTGTGTTGTGGTCCTGGGTGCGGGCCTGTTGTCGGGTGACTACAGGGTTGACCTCTCCTGTGGTGGGTGACTGGGGCTCAAAAGCAGAAGTGAGCCTCCCCAGATCGTTCCCCAATAAAACCTCCGCCGGTAAATGTGGCATCAACCCCACCTCCACTTCCCCTGCCCCCGCTCCCCAATGTAAATGTACCCTTGCTGTAGGTAGCCGGTACACTGCTCCCCCAGCTACCCGGACGGCAACAGTTTTGTTCAGTTTTGCCTGATCTGAAATCAGGTGGCTCTGTACCAAAGTGATGGTGGCTCCCGAATCTCGTAATCCCCGGACTGCTGTACCATTCAGATATACCGTCTGTCGATGGTGCCGTAGATTATCCACATTGGCCTGGACCGGATCTGCCTCGTGCAGTACCTCCCATTGTTCCACAGTAGTAATGGGGACTGCGGAACCATATGGGGTGGTGACTAGGTCCTGGTAGTGGTGGGCTGCGGCCGCCCTGGGTGGAGGTGGGCCTGGACGAATCCAGGTGGAACGGTCCCGTAGCTGTGGGCATTCCCTTTTATAATGTCCCCACTTCTGGCAGTGATGACAGGGGCCAGCGGTGGGTTGTCGGAACCGGGGCTGTGCAGCGGGTGGTGGAGGTGGTGGTAGCGGTCTCGGTGGAGCTGGGGTGTAGTTGTTTCCCCCGAATGTTTTAAAGGTTGCTTTTGGAGCTGCAGGTTTTTGTGACCTGCGTGCATCCAGGTAGTCATCCGCTTTCCTAGCCGCCTCGGTAAGGGAAGTAGGGTTTCTGTCCCTTACCCATTCCTGGACCTCATTGGTTACTCCCTCATAGAACTGCTCCATCAGCAACATTTGTATTACATCCTCCATAGAACGTGCCTTGCTAGCTTGCACCCACCCGAGCGCTGCCCCCTGTAATCGGCATGCCCACTCTGCGTGCGAGTCCTTCTCTGTTTTCTTTAGATCCCGGAACCTCCGCCGGTATGCCTCGGGTGTTATAGCATACCTGGCGAGTATAATTTCTTTCACTTTACTGTAATTCCTTATTTCGTCATTAGGTACAGTCCGATATGCCTCTGCTGCCCTCCCGGTTAACCTTCCGGCCAAAATAGGTACCCAGTCCTCTGCGTTAATTTTATGCAGTGCACACAGTCTTTCAAAGTCTTGCAGGAAAGCGTCTATATCTTCCTCTGCCTCCACATATGTTTTAAAAGCCTGGTATGGTATTTTAGGCTTACCTTCCTGTGGCACATTAATTGCAGAGCTTTGTTCTGGTGCCTGTGTCCTTAGGATGAATTCTTGTACCTCGGCCATTGTCCTGGTAACAATTTCTGTTGGGGGGTTTTCCCCATAAAAGGATAGCCTGAACTGAACCTGCCTCTGGAATTCCGATCCTTGTGGTGTTCCTCCCGGCTCCCTCTGTGCCGGAACTGAATCGCCCTCCATTCTGTACTCTGCCATGAGTTCTGTAACAAGTACTGCTTTCTTCTTATTGCTGGCTTGTATACCCCTTGCCTCTAGGAGGTCCTTTAGCGTGGAGCGTTTTAGCGCAGAAAAATCAATCTCCATCCGTACTCCATTTACGCTTGTTCCTCTGTGAGTTTGGATCCCAGCGCTGCCAACCAATGTAGCGGAGAGCCGATCTTGCACAGCTATTCTCCACTAGAGATTCCAGTGAGGCTCAGGAACAAGGTGATGTTAAGTCCATAGGCAAGGTTTCCAGCAGGTAAAGTAATACAGCAGTATCCCCATCGCAATCCCAATAACTGGACGACACACAGTTTCAGGAGTAGACTGACTAGCTTTATTCCACAGTTCCTTATAAAGCCCTCTCCCATGCAAGGGAGGAGGTTCTAACACTTAAGACATTATCCAATCTCTAAGTAGTAACCTCCCACAGATCTCCTCCCCTCCTCTAGCATCATAATCCCCTTATTGTGTACACAGTTTTCCCCGAGTTTTGGATGTACCCTAAATACTTGGGGTACATCCACAAATCCAACATCCCCAGATAGCTCTATTCTGGGGGACCAACATACTTAAAAATTAGCCCATTCGGATGAATGGTTCGTGAGATATGGGATTCCAAAGATTTGACCGACCGCATGGGTAAAGTATCCGAAAACAGTTCCATGCATTTTGGCCCTGCGGTCGGTCACAAACAAGGGAATGAAAACAGGCGAATTGCCTGTGTTATAGAGCCTGGAGAGGGTTTGAATGAATTCCCTTGTTTATGGGGCTCTTTCTACCGAACGGCGGGTCATTCGGTAGTTTCCATACGAATTTCTGGAAGTATGGAGGTCTCAGCGGTGTTTGCCTAGTCAAGTGTCCGATTTTAGTTCCAGACACTCGACGGCAAAACACCGCTGTTCGGTAGTTTAAGATGGCCGCCGCCACGTGTTTGTTTCCCGAATGGCGGCCACCCAGAGGACAAAGACCACACTGCACTGATTGCCAATTACCTGTTTGCAACATTGTTGCAAACGGTAATTGGAGGCACACTCATTCCTGGGTGGTCTGGTTGTTCGGTAGTTTCATTCCCTTGTTTTATTTGAATGATTCTACCGAACAACTAGAGGAATACAATTCTTTACATACATTTAACTGTCATTATACCCGGATACCATGCTTTCTATACATGTACATACACATTAAACCAGCCATATGACCAAATACACTTATTCTCATACATGTCGTGGGACAGCCCGGTACCAATCCGCTACAGAATGCTTGATTTTTTTTTTGTTTTTTTTAACAGTTTTGGCATTTGAATGCAAGCGTGTGTTTGCTTGCAGTGTTGATGTTTAAATGCAGGACTGTATTCATGAACAGTGTTGGTGTTTGAATGCAGGTGTGTTTGTGTACATTGCTGGCATTTGAATGCATGGTTATCTGTTTGAGTAATGTTTGGACAGTTGCATGCAGTAACAAATATAAATACATGTGAACTACCACACACAGATGAGCAGAGACACATTTACACACAGATACACTCCAAAACATACACAGAAAAAAAATCACACACATGCACAGATATACACACTAAAACATAGATGCCCACACAGATCCACTTACGCTGACAAACATGCACAGATACATACATTGATATGCATGACACACATAGAAATACTAACACTCTCTCTGAATCTAGCTGTCCCTTCTGCAGTCTTTCAGTGCACCCTTCAAATGCCTTCCTCCCGGCACCATGGTATATCTTTTTCCAAAGGAAATTGTCTGCAGTCCCACCTCCCTCTCTTGCATGGTGGGACCTACCAGCATGACCAAGAGTGATCTTGTGGTGCTCATGCCCTATGGTTCTCATCGAGCAATGGCTAGCACCCTGATATATAGTCTCGCCAGCAGTCCTGCGCCTATTTCGACTTTTAAAACTGGATTCCCAAACCAATACATGAAGATTTAGTAGACATGTGTCTAAACATTCTGTGGGCTAAATATTTCTGACGTATATTTTTATGTTTGTTTTTTAAGCAGCGGTGCAATTTTTGATATGAAATTGACATTAATTGCATCAGCTGCCTTTGCCGTGGAGTGAATGAATGCTTTTTCTCTATAAATATTCAGTTGCCAGAGGATCATTTCGCTGTTCTCTTGAAAGCCTTCACTGAACTCATTTTAAAGAGTATTACAAATTACTTTAGTATTGCATAATGACGACTATTTATTCAAACATAACCAGTGAATAAATAAAACATGACTGTTAATACTGCATTTCATGTTCATGCATCTAAATGGTGACCTTTGTAGATTTGTGCAATCAACACACAAAGAATTTATTGAACAGTTACAGTTTGACGGAGAAATTCCCAGTGCTGATATTTATTAACGTCACAATTCATTTTCCTTTTCTTTGCTTTTAGAGCAAAGCCCTTTACATAATGTTTAGTACATACCATATGAAATTGACTGATTTGAAATGTGGATATTTTATTACAGTATTATCGTTATTATTATGAATATTGTTATTATTATGTGTAGTATAATTAAAACTTACAAATTGCAAATCCTTCAATAACAGATTTATATTACTGAACTATTATCTATATATAACATAGCTGTATCCACTGATCTTTATTTATACATCTATTTATGTACATTTCCATCACTGTTGTCTAGTAAGATAATATTTAATGGACAATTAAAAAAAAGATTTAGGTTGCACACAGTTACAGCATTTGGTATAATTAACAGTTGTAATATGAAAGTATTAAAACACATGTTTCACTAGTATTTAAGTACGTCGTAGAGGTTCAATGTTATTATTTCTATTGCAATTTTCTTTGAAATTCCTGATCAAGTCGAAGATAAACTCAGCCTTTAGCAGTTGAGATAGCTCAATGTAATATTTTTGAATAGGCTTTTAAAATCACTTAATATTTTTGGATACATTTTTTTAAATCATTTAATATTGTGAAAACTGTTACTATTTAATATATTGATATATATATATATATATATATATATATATATATATTATATCAAAAATAATTTTAAACATGTATTTCAAAAAATAAATCATTTGAAAAGCTTATCCAGAAATATTAAATTAAAGCCTAAGTTTGGAAGGTTGTATTACTCTTGACCATTAATCTTAACCAGGAAAGACATCTAAAGCTCTTGGATCTCTCATCATTGAGCTATTTCAACTGCCAAAGGCTGAGCTTATCTTGGAATTGATCAGGAATTTCAGTGAAACTAAATCAGGAGTGCTAACCATTGAGCTATCTCACCTGCTAAATGTTAACCTTGTAAAATTGTGGTAGGTCACTCACATAGTATGCTTGAAAAAAACAAAAACAAAAAACACACAAGGCATGAAAGTCTTGTTAACCAGCAGCTTAATAAACTAATGCATTAATAATAAAAGCACATTTCAAAGGTGAGAATCTGATATTAATTTTGAACAACTTCAACCTTTGCCTATTGAAGTCAAAGCTAATTTTTTTTTTAATCTCAAACACAACAGGATTGTTTTTTTTTTATTCATATCCATGAAATGTGGATTGACCTCCATTGGAAGCATATGAATCAAATACAGGGCTTTTCAATAATTCTGGCCAGATTTTGGCCAACCTTACCCAATCTGCCAATCGGGTTTAAAAATCAATGCTTTTTGTTTCTGAATCCTATACAAAGTATATTATTTGGAATATGCACGAAGCACACATTTTAAACACAAGAGGGACAGAATGCATCCAGTAAGATCATGATGCACATCCACAAAGTATCGTTCACTTTTGTGCAAGTGAAATATCTTTTGAAGTATTATTTTCCCAAATGTAGAGCTAGCAACCAGTGTGCAAAATGTAATACCTCCCTTACGCCCCCACACAACCTGCAGATGGTGTAAGCATATCTGCCAATCATTTAGCACCCACCTATTGCTGCCCAGTTGTTAAGAAAGACTTAATTCCATATGGATTTGGACCTCTAAAACAATGCAAAGAGGTTTGCACTGGTTCCTCCTCATGCCACCAAAGGTGGGCATTGAGTGTGGGCTTAAAATAATAGGGGCCCTAATCTATAGCCAGTGTGCTTGGGCTCTGTAAATACTAATGTCTCCCAGCCATCACCAACAGGTGTCGGTGGGGCTACTACTGTACCCCCCCAACCCCACCCATGAGCAAATGGGGGACAATGTAAAAATTAATGGGGGGAGGACGTACTGTCCTACCACAATCTCTGTTACCCGAAGGTTCAGAGGGGGGTATAATTGATAATGGACGTGGGATCCAAACCCCTAGGCAATTCACACAAAAAAAAAATAACAGCTCCCTCACCATAATAATAGTGAATACTGGTTGAATAAAATCAACACATCACAAAACATCACAATCTTTTCTTCAGCCTCAAAAAAGGCCAATAAAAATATTATATCCCTACACTACTATTAAAATTAAAAGAAAACAAATTGCCACAAAAATAATTAATGTGAGCCCTGGGCCTAGAATGAGTTTTCAAGTTAGGAAAATTCTTTATAAAGCCTTTTCACGCTTTGAAATATCAATAGAGCACTCTAGTGGGCAAGCCTCAATTCTCAAAAGATTTGCCTGAAAATATTCCTAGACAAGTTTCATGAGAAGCGAGACTTCCCTGTTAGAGCCCTCTGATTGGATTCCATAATGGCTGTCAGATTTCTCCTTGGATCAAGAACCTGTTTACATGCCTTTCATTTATATCCTTGAATATTCTATTTATACTAAAAAAAGCTCCTTAAATCCTTTTCTCTTTGCCTCTTCTTTTTTATACAATCGTTGCTTAGCATGAAGGGGGTATGGCGATCTTTTCTACTCGTTGACACGTGGCTGTCAGATACTCCATACACCAAACTATACATATTGTTTACATTATATAACATGTACCTTTGAGTCATTCCCATATTGTTTACATTATATAACATGTACCTTTGAGCTCACATGCATACAACCTATACACTAATTTGTAAAATGGGTAACTCGCTGTTCTTTCTTCATCAAAAGTTTAACACTTTCTGTGGCTAAACCATGATGTACAAACATGCTAAAAAAATCTATTTGTAAGAATGTTTTTGATCACTCTATGATCTTATGATATCGTCTGCGGGACCTGAGTGTCCCCTCCACTCAAAATATCTTTGCCAAATGTACACTGTGTGCAGAATTATTAGGCAAATGAGTATTTTGACCACATCATCCTCTTTATGCATGTTGTCTTACTCCAAGCTGTATAGGCTCGAAAGCCTACTACCAATTAAGCATATTAGGTGATGTGCATCTCTGTAATGAGAAGGGGTGTGGTCTAATGACATCAACACCCTATATCAGGTGAGCATAATTATTAGGCAACTTCCTTTCCTTTGGCAAAATGGGTCAAAAGAAGGACTTGACAGGCTCAGAAAAGCCAAAAATAGTGAGATATCTTGCAGAGGGATGCAGCACTCTTAAAATTGCAAAGCTTCTGAAGCGTGATCATCGAACAATCAAGCGTTTCATTCAAAATAGTCAACAGGGTCGCAAGAAGCGTGTGGAGAAACCAAGGCGCAAAATAACTGCCCATGAACTGAGAAAAGTCAAGCGTGCAGCTGTCAAGATGCCACTTTCCACTAGTTTGGCCATATTTCAGAGCTGCAACATCACTGGAGTGCCCAAAAGCACAAGGTGTGCAATACTCAGAGACATGGCCAAGGTAAGGAAGGCTGAAAGACGACCACCACTGAACAAGACACACAAGCTGAAACGTCAAGACTGGGCCAAGAAATATCTCAAGACTGATTTTTCTAAGGTTTTATGGACTGATGAAATGAGAGTGAGTCTTGATGGGCCAGATGGATGGATTGGTAAAGGGCAGAGAGCTCCAGTCCGACTCAGACGCCAGCAAGGTGGAGGTGGAGTACTGGTTTGGGCTGGTATCATCAAAGATGAGCTTGTGGGGCCTTTTCGGGTTGAGGATGGAGTCAAGCTCAACTCCCAGTTTCTGGAAGACACCTTCTTCAAGCACAGGAAGAAGTCTGCATCCTTCAAGAAAAACATGATTTTCATGCAGGACAATGCTCCATCACACGCGTCCAAGTACTCCACAGCGTGGCTGACAAGAAAGGGTATAAAAGAAGAAAATCTAATGACATGGCCTCCTTGTTCACCTGATCTGAACCCCATTGAGAACCTGTGGTCCATCATCAAATGTGAGATTTACAAGGAGGGAAAACAGTGCACCTCTCTGAACAGTGTCTGGGAGGCTGTGGTTGCTGCTGCACGCAATGTTGATGGTGAACAGATCAAAACACTGACAAAATCCATGGATGGCAGGCTTTTGAGTGTCCTTGCAAAGAAAGGTGGCTATATTGGTCACTGATTTGTTTTTGTTATGTTTTTGAATGTCAGAAATGTATATTTGTGAATGCTGAGATGTTATATTGGTTTCACTGGTAAAAATAAATAATTGAAATGGGTATATATTTGTTTTTTGTTAAGTTGCCTAATAATTATGCACAGTAATAGTCACCTGCACACACAGATATCCCCCTAAAATAGCTATAACTAAAAACAAACTAAAAACTACTTCCAAAAATATTCAGCTTTGATATTAATGAGTTTTTTGGGTTCATTGAGAACATGGTTGTTGTTCAATAATAAAATTAATCCTCAAAAATACAACTTGCCTAATAATTCTGCACTCCCTGTATATGCTCACCATGGTTATAATCAATAAAAAGCGTTAATTCCTTAAAAAAAAAAAAAGTAGCCAAGCATTTTTTTAAAATATCTATAGAATCTTATAAGACAAACTCATTAGGCAGAAAATTCCAAATTTTTTATTATTTTTACTGTAAAAAATGATTTCCTCTGCTGTAAGGGAAATCGCCTTTCTTCCAGTCTCAATGTGTGTCCTCTTGTCTGTTGTATATTCCTGATAATCAACAGGTTAGCACATAGTGGTTTGTACTGACCCTCTATATATTTATATAGTGCTATCATAACCCCTCTGAGATGTCTTTTGTTTTTAGAAAACAAATTCAGTTTTTCAACCCTTATCTAATAACTAATGTTTTCCATCCCCCTAGTTCTGTAATATCCGTAAAAACTACTAGAAAATTACAACTATAACTCATTCTCTAAAATATTCCGGACTTCTACTCCAACTAGTAATTTAGTAATTTGACCTGCAGATGTCTTCCATGATCTTCTTCCATTATTTCCTCTTCTCATTTGTCTAGAATGATACATTACACTTAAATTGCTTTGGAATGTAGAAGTTAATCTTAATGAAATGTTAGAAATCAATTACAGACCTAACAAAAATGTTTCTACTATGGTTGATGGAATTTAATAAGCATATACTGGATTGCAATAAAACACTGATTTCCTAATTAAGTTATGTCTTTGCCGTATCTGGAGTTTATAATGAATCCAGATTCCATGACACAATCCCTTAGTTTCATAAGAAACTTTTGTAACATACATTTTTATCAGATTATATATATAAAAAGGTATTATTAGATCCAACTGAAGTTAAATTGGTAAATGGAACTACTTCCAAAACAAAATCCACAACTTTTGTTTTTGCGTTAAAGACTTTCTTCTGCTTATCATAATTCTGAAGGTTTATACAATTTATTTGTATTATAAACAAAACTTACCTTCAGCTAAGCTAATCCATCTCGACTCGAAAAATGCCATTCCTGAGGACTTCAAGGGTTTTAGAGGATCACGTTATCTAACTATAATTTTGCATTATAACCCACTAGCCTGGTCATGAAGGTCTACGGAGTCATCAAGCAATCTAGGGCAGCATTTCTTACCTTTAGCTTAAAGCACAGAGCTTATTGGGCAAACATACCATGAAGCTGGTCTATCATACAACCTCCCCATCATGGAGGCAGGGTAGAGGGGATGTTGTATTGCTAAGCAATGCATTATTTGTTTCTCCCCCAAAGAAAATATTATAGCTGTAATTCTCTCTGTTAAATGTTAGACGTATGAACTCCTAGTTAATTGCAAACTGAAATAGTTTAGTTCAATTTCTATGCTTACAACCCCAGTTTCTGTGCATTTTGCAGCAGAAGAGATAATTTTAGATGATTTCAATATATTGCAGAGATCTCTAGGTATTAAATCCCATACAATATATTTCACCTGAATATGAATTATTGTCACACATGCTAGAGAAGTCTCCTATGACATGCTGACATCAATTTCAAAGCTGCACACTATCCCCATATGTACATTTCTGCTGACAAAGGGTCACATCAGTTTGTGGTCATTATTATGTTATAGGCACTGGAATTGTCAATTCCAACATTCTCAAGTATTACCCATTGTTTACTCTCTTTACAACTGTTAGCTTTGAAGGTGAATGGTCACTTAACAGGATTTTTTAATATTATGTTAACATATGCTCTATATTTAACTATGTGTTTGTAAAGCAAATTAATAAAATTAAATGTAAAAAACTATTCCACTATATTTAGCTCTGATCTGGAAAGGAGAACCTCTGCCTTGACTTGCTGCCATAGACATGTGCTAAAAAATAGTATTAGATATTTTTTTTTCTTTTAATAAAGTGTAAATCATAATTTTCTTTGGATTCACAACCTCATGTAATGTGCTATGCACACCTATGCTCCTTATAAATTATTGTGATATGAGCTTTGTTTTCCTACTATTGAATGTAGTTTGTGGAAGAGGAGATACCAAACTAACGTCAGTTTCTATTCTTCTTATCTACTGCGTGCCTTGGCCGTGCCAGGACTGAACTGGATTCTGATGTCAATTGTTAAAACTTTAATAAACAGTTTACAAAAATGGAGCATGACAGAAATTGTCTTAATTTCCAGAGATGTGAACTTCGCAAAGACTAGAAAATGCCTATTTGACTACTTATTATTTTCATTTAAACACATAATTAAACTCATCTATATTCCCATAATTTTAAAAATAAAGTTATTATTTTTCCTTAATTTTTAGCTACTGCCAAATCCAGCAAAATGTCAGGCGTTGCACAGTTATACTAACTGGTTCTCTTTAATGAACTCTTACAATATCCCGTCTCTCCAACTTATTTGTTCCTGTCTTGTTATCCAACAAAGATACCTTTCAATATTTCCTCCTGTTTCACTTCTGGTGTATTAACTGTAAACCTCTACAGGGAGTGCAGAATTATTAGGCAAATGAGTATTTTGACCACATCATCCTCTTTATGCATGTTGTCTTACTCCAAGCTGTATAGGCTCGAAAGCCTACTACCAATTAAGCATATTAGGTGATGTGCATCTCTGTAATGAGAAGGGGTGTGGTCTAATGACATCAACACCCTATATCAGGTGTGCATAATTATTAGGCAACTTCCTTTCCTTTGGCAAAATGGGTCAAAAGAAGGACTTGACAGGCTCAGAAAAGTCAAAAATAGTGAGATATCTTGCAGAGGGATGCAGCACTCTTAAAATTGCAAAGCTTCTGAAGTGTGATCATCGAACAATCAAGCGTTTCATTCAAAATAGTCAACAGGGTCGCAAAAAGCGTGTGGAAAAACCAAGGCGCAAAATAACTGCCCATGAACTGAGAAAAGTCAAGCGTGCAGCTGCCAAGGTGCAACTTGCCACCAGTTTGGACATATTTCTGAGCTGCAACATCACTGGAGTGCCCAAAAGCACAAGGTGTGCAATACTCAGAGACATGGCCAAGGTAAGAAAGGCTGAAAGACGACAACCACTGAACAAGACACACAAGCTGAAACGTCAAGACTGGGTCAAGAAATATCTCAAGACTGATTTTTCTAAGGTTTTATGGACTGATGAAATGAGAGTGAGTCTTGATGGGCCAGATGGATGGGCCCGTGGCTGGATTGGTAAAGGGCAGAAAGCTCCAGTCCGACTCAGACGCCAGCAAGGTGGAGGTGGAGTACTGGTTTGGGCTGGTATCATCAAAGATGAGCTTGTGGGGCCTTTTCGGGTTGAGGATGGAGTCAAGCTCAACTCCCAGTCCTACTGCCAGTTTCTGGAAGACACCTTCTTCAAGCAGTGGTACAGGAAGAAGTCTGCATCCTTCAAGAAAAACATGATTTTCATGCAGGACAATGCTCCATCACACGCGTCCAAGTACTCCACAGCGTGGCTGGCAAAAAAGGGTATAAAAGAAGATCTAATGACATGGCCTCCTTGTTCACCTGATCTGAACCCCATTGAGAACCTGTGGTCCATCATCAAATGTGAGATTTACAAGGAGGGAAAACAGTACACCTCTCTGAACAGTGTCTGGGAGGCTGTGGTTGCTTCTGCACGCAATGTTGATGGTGAACAGATCAAAACACTGACAGAATCCATGGATGGCAGGCTTTTGAGTGTCCTTGCAAAGAAAGGTGGCTATATTGGTCACTGATTTGTTTTTGTTTTGTTTTTGAATGTCAGAAATGTATATTTGTGAATGTTGAGATGTTATATTGGTTCCACTGGTAAAAATAAATAATTGAAATGGGTATATATTTGTTTTTTGTTAAGTTGCCTAATAATTATGCACAGTAATAGTCACCTGCACACACAGATATCCCCCTAAAATAGCTAAAACTAAAAACAAACTAAAAACTACTTCCAAAAATATTCAGCTTTGATATTAATTAGTTTTTTGGGTTCATTGAGAACATGGTTGTTGTTCAATAATAAAATTAATCCTCAAAAATACAACTTGCCTAATAATTCTGCACTCCCTGTATTTTAATGGAATTCATCTTCTCAATTTCCTTATAAATTTATCTCTGAACTATCTGAGGATTATTTACTTATATTACCTGTGTAAAGTGGATCAATAGTTACTCTGAACCCGGCTAAATTCCTCCTCATTCATTCATTTTCCTTATTACTCTGGAAATGTATCTGGACTATTATTATATATTTTCTTATAACTAGAAGTTCCCATTTTCTATGACTGTCTCTAGAAATATCAAGCCTATATTGCTGTTCCCTGCTAATGCAAACTCTAAAGCTCTGAAGATGATATCTACAATTATTAATACATAATGGTATCAAGACTCGATATCCATATTCTTCACATGATTGTGCTTCTCAAGAAATAATTTTTGCTATACTAAAAATGTATATTTATGTCAAATTTGTCCCTCCATCATTCAATGCACAGATGCCCCTGCCTGAACACAGTACAATAATTCTAGAGCCTCTGCTTTTTCCTTTGAGTATACACTACAAAATATACTGTTATTAACTATTGTGACTTTCTATGCTACTTGAGATTTGTATTCTGCTACTAACTATAGGAATACGAAGGGGAGACTTATCAAAGCGTTCTGTTCTAACGAGTGGTCAGAAGAAATAAAAAGAGGAAAATCACCATGGAAACAAGTGGACCTACCATGCATTGCATTTTGACTCCTCTCCTTTTAATTTTTTAACACGGTTTAGAACAGAACGCTTTGATAAGTCTCCCCCCTCAGTGGGTAGTAAACATAATTGCTAGTTGTCAGTGATACACAGTGAGGGGAGATAAGGGAAACTAAACATTTGGTTTAAGACATGTAATGTTTCTCTATATTGAAAAGACCAAGTGGAGCATCAGTTGGAAGAGGGGAATGTAGAATGGAGGAGAAATTGCCCTTTGTCTTGAAGCCAGGGTCCTTAGTATGGTTTATGTGTGGTTATAATTTGTAAAGAACCTGGTAGTTAAGGGAAATTGTAACTCACATGTGAATTCATAAAATTCAGTTAGTCTCTATGGTCTTCCGTACTGTTGAGCAGGGAGTGAATCCTGGAAGACCATAGAGACCAACTGTTGGTTTTCAGACACTGTCTGTATATGGCTGAATGAACCTGTCACATTGTAAAGGTAGGGTGAGTTTCTTGTTTTTTTTCAACACATACTTCATTTTAAAAAAAATAAAATATATATATATATATATATATATATTTCCATTCACTATTTGATGAAAGGATTATTATATTAAAACATATTTTTGAGGAGACTATTGTCCTCTAAAATAGGTGACTTTGAGACTATTATTTTAGTACCGGGTAATGTTTTCCATTACATAATCAAACACATCAGAAGGAATACATTGGTTTATGTATCTATACACTTCGATGATTCATTATGGTTTTTTTGTTTGTTTGTTTGCTTGTTATTTTTATTGCTGTTTGAGTATTTGTTTGCGTGGATGGTTATATGTTTTTAGGATTTAGTTAAGTGTTGAAAATGTATGAGATTTGCAAAAAAATAAAACCTGGTATTGGAGAACTTAGAAAATTATGATTAATTTTTTTCTGAATAAATGTTGTGTCCCAACGGATTTCTTCATCTCAACATTCTGAGAACAGAATCCTGGAGTTCTAGTTTAAAAGGTTTTTCATTATTTTGCTGTAGCATTAAATTGCAAACTATGTCATACACTGTTTGTTTGCCTGCTGGGACAATGGAATGCTCACAGAAAGCAGAAAATGTGTTTTAGTTTCAGACCAATTATTTCTCATTGCAGATTCTTCCTCATAATACTTTCTAAAATCATTTGACATAAAACACATGCAACATAAATGAAAGAATGCCTCTTTAATAGCATCCTGAGGATTTACAAAGCTTATAGATTCAGAGTTACAACTAATTCTAGTATACAATTATTTAAAAGAAAAATAATGAATGTTGTCTGCATTAATTTCTACACTAATATCTACCATATACTGAAATAAATCACATAATATATTCCTGTATCATTTATATACTATAAATAATATTGCTATTGTTTATATTTAAACATCATAAACTATGCAAAGTGAGCATTTTTTTTTTATAACAGTGAAAATGTAACATGTGACCCTGCCATGCTGACTAATTATTTTAAAGATGCTCCTATGGACCCTTTGTTGGAGTTCGAGCCATACATCTCAACTAAAGCATCAATGCATTATATGCCAAAAATCTAAACAAAGTTAAATCCCCATTGGAATCCAGTACAATTTTAATACTGATTCCTTCCTTCTTTATAATTTTTAAAAATAAAACATGGATATATGTACATACATATAGTCACAAAGTAATCTAGGTTTAAAAAAGACCTATATCAATTGAGATCAAACTTGAAAACATATTTTTATGCTGTTCAACCAAATGAAGGCAAACATCCTCAATTTGAAACAATGGGCAGTTATGTCACAACAAGGGAAAAAAACATCCTTCTTGACTCCAAAATGACAATCCAGTTATTACCTGTATCAACATGCATTTTAATTATATCCTTGAATATTCTGTTTTAAAAATAAAAATAACATTTTTTACAAATGTTGCACTCCACCATAAGAGAGATACTTCAAAAAGATTACATATCTTATCTTTATTTCTTATGTGTATAAACATGTAGCAATAAACAGCAGATCAACAAAGCAAAATTACAAGTTGTACAAAAGGGGGGTAGATGGAAAGAGATTTATCACACTCCTTGAAACTGAACGCGTTTCAGTAACTGTTGACAAAGCGTGTTTTATAGACAAGAAACACATCTATAAACCCATATGTGCATCCCCCAAAAAGCATATAGGCACCTTTTATATTTATTTGCTTGTTCTGTATAATATTTTGTTGCAGTGTTTAGTTATGACGAAGCAACTGACCAATTTCTTGTATTAAAAAAAAACACACTTTTTTTTCTTCCAATTTGACAATTATTATTGTTTTGTCTGAAATGAAAAATAATAATTGGGGTACAGAAAAGAAAAGGGATATGGGATAATCTTGGTAGCATATAGAATTGTGACATCACATATTCCATGGTATTCAACATTACCATCTATATCTTTGTATCGTCAATACATAGCCATGGATAGTGTCTTCGACCAGAATGCGTGGCTTTTGTGTTTAGATCTCCGATCCCGGAGGTGTCTTTTATGGTCTTTGCTATTACATCCCAATAAACAAAAGGTTTAACAAAGGCATAAATTCTTAACATATTTAAACAAAAACAGTATAAGTTGTAAATAGCCACCCGTGTGCTCGTCTCCTATGTGTTGTGTTTGTCTCTCTTGTCATGACTATGCCTTTTCTAGATTTTTACTAATGAGCCTTCTTGTAGGTAAACTTTAATTAGTATGAAGTTTCATAGTGAGTTTTCTGTGTATGAAGGGTGTTTATCTACTCCTATGGTGGCTCTGAGGGGAAACTATCTTTATATTGCTGCCAGAGACTGGTGACCTCTGTCTGTGTAGTTCCTAAATGCCAGTAGATTGCGGCAAACCGTTCATACTCTACATTAGTGGAAACCAGGGTGATTAATTCCGATTTGGAGGGTGTCGCTGTGGATCTCCAAATTCTCGTCAACAGCGTAGCTGCTGCTGCTAGGGTAAGAAAAAAACGCTTTTTCATACTGGTTTTGGGAGGTGTGTTGGCATTATAAATAGTAAGTAGCTTTCTATAGAGGGTGTGATCTGGGTACTGGTGCTGTCTTTTATCAAGTTGTCTACCATCGACCAATATGGTGAGAATGATGGGCACGTGAGTTTGGCATCTCCAGCATTTATTTTCTGGTGTATGGTACATTTTTGCTATTTTATCAGGAGTCAAATACCACCTGTACAATGCTTTCCTTGATATCTTTAAATGTGAAGCACAGGAGGACATGTCTCTAAAGGCTGAAAAGACCTTTTTTCCATGTTTTAGATGTTAATTCTGTGTGTGCCTTCTAGAGAGGGAGTTTGTGTGTGTGTGTGTGTGTGTGCCTGCTAGTGAGGTAGTTTGTGTGTGTGCCTTCTAGTGAGTGAGCTTGTGTGTGTGCCTGCTAGCGAGTGAGCATGTGGGTGTGGGTGTGTGTGCCTGCTAGTGAGTGAGCTTGTGTGTGTGTGTGTGCCTGCTAGTGAGTGAGCTTGTGTGTGTGTGTGTGGGTGTGCCTGCTAGTGAGCAGGGTCGGACTGGGGATTCAAAGCAGCCCTGGAAAAAAAATCTATGCCAGCCCCATAAGTCATTGCGCCTTATATTGTTGCATGTAATATGTAAGGCTATGTCTTGCCACCCCAGATGATTGAGTTATATATATATATATATATATATATATATATATATATATATATTTATATATATATATATATATATATATATTGCTTTTTCTAATATAAAATATTGGTCCTTTCAGAGTAAAACATTTAATTATACAGTAAGCATACTCACATGCAGACACAGACAATCTCACTGACACACACAAGCTCATTGATACACAGCCTCATAGACAAACAATCTCACTGATATACATAAGCTCATTGACATAAAAACACAAGCTCACTCAATAGCAGGCACACACACACATGCAAGCAAGCTCACTCACTAGCAGGCGCACACACACACACACAGCTTAATGTAGTGGTTCTGGTGTCTATAGCCTGAAGGCTTTTGAATGTAAAAACTGACTTTTCAGAGAAAAGGCAGTGTTTACATTGCTTCCTAGTGACACCTCTAGTGACAGACACTCAGACGGTCACTAGAGGCGCTTCCTGTGTCAGTGCGGATTGGGTGAGATCATCAAGCTTGATAATCTCAGTCAATGAGGCAGGGCAAGTTGAGGGGAGACCAGTACGACGTTGAAAAAAAAAAGGTGATTAAAACACTATTTTTAAAAACACACACAGACACCATGACAGACACACACACACCATGACACATACATATACCATGACAGACAGACATACACACCATGACAGAAATACACACACCTTGACACACACATATACCATGACAGACACACCATGACACAGACCATGACACAGACAGACACACACACACCATGACACACACACACCCACCATGACACAGACAGACACACACACACACGCCATGATACAGACACACCATGACACAGACACACACACACCATGACACAGACACACATGACACAGAGAGACACACACACACCATGAAACAGACACACACCATGACACAGACACACACCATGACACAGACACACACACACACTTACCTTGACACAGACAGACACACACACACACCATGACACAAACAGACAGACACACACACACAAACACACATGACACAGACAGACACACACACGCCATGACACAGACAGACCCACACACACACACACCATGACAGACAGGCACACACACCATAACACAGACAGACACACACACACACACCATGACAGACAGACACACACACAGCATGACACAGACAGACACACACACACCATGACAGACAGACAGACAGACACACACACACACCATGACAGACAGACACACACACAGCATGACACAGACAGACACACACACACCATGACAGACAGACACGCACACAGCATGACACAGACAGACACACACACACACAGCATGACACAGACACACACACACACAGCATGACACAGACACACACACACTCCCAGTGACAGACTGACATACATACTTTTTGCTGATGTCATATTCCAGCCCCGGTCTAATTAAGTAGCGCACAAGGGCGGGGGAGCAGAGACAGAATACACAGCTTCCCCTGCGGCCACCAGAAGAGCTCCCCCTGCGGCCGCCATCCAAGTTCTCCCTGCGGCCGCAGGTCACCCAAATGTGCATCTGCTAGTGAGTGAGCTTCTGTGTGCCCATTAAAAGATACTCACATGCAGAGTTTATATATATATATAAAAGCACACGCACAATGACTTATGGAGCTGGCATAGATTTATTTTCCAGGGCTGCTTTGTATCCCTAGTCCAGCCCTTCTGGCCCTGAAGCTATAGAAACAGTTTTGGCTATACAGTTGTTCCAACGATAATGGAAAGTGAATATGAAGACCTGGTCACCATTGCCCATTTAGAACTGATAAGTAGTGATGTACCGAACTGTCCGCCGGCGAACAGTTCCTGGCGAACTTAGCGTGTTCGCGTTCGCCGCGGCGGGCGGACACATGCGCAGTTCGATCCGCCCCCTATTCGTCATCATTGGGCAATCTTTGACCCTGTGCCTCTCGGTCAGCAGACACATTCCAGCCAATCAGCAGCACTCCCTCCCTTCCACACCCTCCAACCTCCCTCCCAGCATCCATTTTCGATTCATTCTGAAGCTGCATGCTTAGTGAGAGCAGGGAAAGTTTAGCTGCTGCTGATTAGATAGGGAAATTGATAGCTAGGCTAGGGTATTCAGTGTCCACTACAATCCTGAAGGACTCATCTGATCTCTGCTGTAAGGACAGCACCCCAAAGAGCCCTTTTAGGGCTAGAACATCAGGCTGCTTTTTTTTTTTCCCTGTGTAATGTAATTGCAGGTGCCTGCCTGCCAGCTTCTGTGTGAGGTTCACATTGGATACTGTGCCCACTTGCCCAGTGCCACCACTCATATCTGGGGTCACAATAGGTTAAGCTTTAGATTTAAAAGAAATAATTTTTTTTCACTGTAATAGAAGAGCAGTTGCCTGCCTGCCAGCTTCTGTGTCAGGTTGGATGCCTTGCCCATTTGCACAGTCAGTGCCACCACTCATATCTGTTTTTACAATAGGTTAAGCTTTAGATTTAAAATAAATATTTTTTTTTCACTGTAATAGAAGAGCAGTTGCCTGCCTGCCAGCTTCTGTGTCAGGTTGGATGCCTTGCCCATTTGCACAGTCAGTGCCACCACTCATATCTGTTTTTACAATAGGTTAAGCTTTAGATTTAAAAGAAATATTTTTTTTTCACTGTAATAGAAGAGCAGTTGCCTGCCTGCCAGCTTCTGTGTTAGGTTGGATGCCTTGCCCATTTGCACAGTCAGTGCCACCACTCATATCTGTTTTTACAATAGGTTAAGCTTTAGATTTAAAAGAAATAAAAAAATTTCACTGTAATAGAAGAGCAGTTGCCTGCCTGCCAGCTTCTGTGTGAGGTTCACATTGGATACTGTGCCCACTTGCCCAGTGCCACCACTCATATCTGTTTTTACAATAGCTTAAGCTTTAGATTTAAAATAATAATTTTTTTTCACTGTAATAGAAGAGCAGTTAGTTGTCTGCAAGCGTCTGGGTGTCAGGCCTACTTCAGCGTGTGCTCTGCAGACCTGTGCCAGCGTGCTTTGATAGTTGCCAATCATATCTGGTGTCTCTTTAGCGTGCTTTTACAAAGAAAAAAGGTTTCCAGTGTAAGCTAATAGCAGCCAGTCAGTGTCCTTCAAGCGGCTCTGTCAGGCCTTCCTTCAGCGTGTGCCCTGCACAACCCTGCCAGCATACTTTGACAGTTGCCACTCATATCTGGTGTCTCTATAGCGTGCTTTTAAAACCAAAATTTTGTTTCCACTGTAATAGAAGAGCAGTTGCCTGCTTGCCAGCTTCTGTGTGAGGTTCACAGTGGATACTGTGCCCTCTTGCCCAGTGCCACCACTCATATCTGTTTTTACAATAGGTTAAGCTTTAGATTTAAAAGAAATAATTTTTTTTCACTGTAATAGAAGAGCAGTTGCCTGCCTGCCTGCCAGCTTCTGTGTGAGGTTCACATTGGATACTGTGCCCACTTGCCCAGTGCCACCACTCATATCTATTTTTACAATAGCTTAAGCTTTAGATTTAAAATAAATAATTTTTTTTCACTGTAATAGAAGAGCAGTTAGTTGTCTGCAAGCGTCTGGGTGTCAGGCCTACTTCAGCGTGTGCTCTGCAGACCTGTGCCAGCATGCTTTGACAGTTGCCAATCATATCTGGTGTCTCTTTAGCGTGCTTTTACAAAGAAAAAAGGTTTCCAGTGTAAGCTAATAGCAGCCAGTCAGTGTCCTTCAAGCGTCTCTGTCAGGCCTTCCTTCAGCGTGTGCCCTGCACAACCCTGCCAGCGTACTTTGACAGTTGCCACTCATATCTGGTGTCTCTATAGCGTGCTTTTACAAAGAAAAAAGGTTTCTAGTGTAAGCTAATAGCAGCCAGTCAGTGTCATTCAAGCGGCTCTGTCAGTCCTTCCTTCAGCGTGTGCTCTCCAGAACTGTTCCAGTGCACATTGCCAATCATATCTGGTGTCTCTATAGCGTGCTTTTAAAACCAAAATTTGTTTTTCACTGTTATAGATTGAATAGCAGTTACTTGTCTTCAAGCGGGTGTGTCAGGCCTACAGTGTGTGCTCTGCAGAACTGTTCCAGTGCACATTGCCAAACATATCTGGTGTCTCTATAGCGTGCTTTTAAAACCAAAATTTGTTTTTCACTGTTATAGATTGAATAGCAGTTACTTGTCTTCAAGCGGGTGTGTCAGGCCTACAGTGTGTGCTCTGCAGAACTGTTCCAGTGCACATTGCCAATCATATCTGGTGTCTCTATAGCGTGCTTTTAAAACCAAAATTTGTTTTTCACTGTTATAGATTGAATAGCAGTTACTTGTCTTCAAGCGGGTGTGTCAGGCCTACAGTGTGTGCTCTGCAGAACTGTTCAAGTGCACATTGCCAATCATATCTGGTGTCTCTATAGCGTGCTTTTACAAAGAAAAAAGGTTTCCAGTGTAAGCTAATAGCAGCCAGTCAGTGTCCTTCAAACGGCTCTGTCAGTCCTTCCTTCAGCGTGTGCTCTCCAGAACTGTTCCAGTGCACATTGCCAATCATATCTGGTGTCTCTATAGCGTGCTTTTAAAACCAAAATTAGTTTTTCACTGTTATAGATTGAATAGCAGTTACTTGTCTTCAAGCGGGTGTGTCAGGCCTACAGTGTGTGCTCTGCAGAACTGTTCAAGTGCACATTGCCAATCATATCTGGTGTCTCTATAGCGTGCTTTTACAAAGAAAAAAGGTTTCCAGTGTAAGCTAATAGCAGCCAGTCAGTGTCCTTCAAGCGGCTCTATCAGTCCTTCCTTCAGCGTGTGCTCTCCAGAACTGTTCCAGTGCACATTGCCAATCATATCTGGTGTCTCTATAGCGTGCTTTTAAAACCAAATTTTTTTTCACTGTAATAGATTGAATAGAAGTTACTTGTCTTCAAGCGGGTGTGTCAGGCCTACAGTGTGTGCTCTGCAGAACTGTTCAAGTGCACATTGCCAATCATATCTGGTGTCTCTATAGCGTGCTTTTACAAAGAAAAAAGGTTTCCAGTTTAAGCTAATAGCAGCCAGTCAGTGTCCTTCAAGCGGCTCTGTCAGGCCTACAGTGTGTGCTCTGCAGAACTGTTCAAGTGCACATTGCCAATCATATCTGGTGTCTCTATAGCGTGCTTTTACAAAGAAAAAAGGTTTCTAGTGTAAGCTAATAGCAGCCAGTCAGTGTCCTTCAAGCGGCTCTGTCAGTCCTTCCTTCAGCGTGTGCTCTCCAGAACTGTTCCAGTGCACATTGCCAATCATATCTGGTGTCTCTATAGCGTGCTTTTAAAACCAAAATTTGTTTTTCACTGTTATAGATTGAATAGCAGTTACTTGTCTTCAAGCGGGTGTGTCAGGCAAACAGTGTGTGCTCTGCAGAACTGTTCAAGTGCACATTGCCAATCATATCTGGTCTCACAGTAGCTTGCACGCATAGTACCACTAATCCCCCAAAAAATGACAGGCAGAGGCAGGCCACCCCGCAGGGGCCGTCGTGGTCGTGGTGCTGTGATTCCCTTTTGCCCTAGAATAATGCCCAGTTTTCAGAAGCCACGTACCCTGAACTTGAAAAGTTCTGAGGACATAGTTGACTGGCTAACACAGGACACCCAATCTTGTACAGCCTCCGCTCGGAACCTTGACGCACCATCCTCCTCCAGCTTAGCTTCAGGCACCTCTCAAGATACCACTCACCCGCCTGCCGCCACCACCAAAACTAGCACCACAGCCGCTTTACTTGGTATGTCAGAGGAGTTAATCACACACCCGTTTGAAGAAATGAGTGATGCGCAACCATTATTGCTAGAGGATGTAGATAACAGGGATATGTCTCAGGCAGGCAGCATTAAACACATGGAGGTACGGTGTGATGATGATGATGTTGTACCCGCTGCTGCTTCCTTTTCTGAGTTGTCAGATACAAGCGAAGCGGTTGATGATGACGATGCGTCCATGGATGTCACGTGGGTGCCCGCTCGGCAAGAAGAAGAACAGGGCGAAAGTTCAGATGGGGAGACAGAGAGGAGGAGGAGACGAGTTGGAAGCAGGGGGGGGGGGGGTCGTCGCAAGCAGCTAGTGGCACAGTCAGACAGCATGCATCGGCACCCGGGGTCAGCCCAACAGCACGCCAATCAACGCATGCTGTGTCCACCACCAGAATGCCGTCATTGCAGAGCTCAGCAGTGTGGCATTTTTTTTGTGTGTCTGCCTCTGACAACAGCGATGCCATTTGCAACCTGTGCCAAAGGAAACTGAGTCGTGGGAGGTCCAACACCCACCTAGGTACAACTGCTTTGCGTAGGCACATGATCTCACATCACAAACGCCTATGGGATCAACACATGAGTACAAGCAGCACGCCTACTCTAAGCCGCCATCCTCCTCCTGGTCCATCATCTTCAGCCACGTCAACCACTGCTGTCCTTCTTGCCCCCTCTCAACCATCCGCCACTCCGTCTCCCGCCTTGAGCAGTTCCCGCTCATCTGCCCACAGTCATGTGTCTGTCAAGGACATGTTTGAGCGTAAGAAGCCAATGTCACCAAGTCACCCCCTTGCCCAGCGTCTGACAGCTGGCTTGTCCGAACTATTAGCCCGCCAGCTTTTACCATACAATCTGGTTGAGTCTGAGGCGTTCAAAAAATTTGTAGCTATTGGGACACCGTAGTGGAAGGTACCCGGCCGGAATTTCATTTCACAAAAGGCAATCCCCAACTTGTACTCGATTGTGGAAAAGGAAGTCATGGCATGTCTGGCACACAGTGTTGGGGCAAGGGTCCATCTGACCACTGATACCTGGTCTGCAAAGCATGGTCAGGGCAGGTATATCACCTACACTGCGCATTGGGTAAACCTGCTGACGGCTGACAAGCAAGGAATGCGTGGCATTGCAGAGGAGTTGGTGACACCGCCACGAATTGCAGGCAGTCCTGCTGCCACCTCCTCTACTCTTCCTACTCCATCCTCTTCCATAACCTCCTCGGCTGAGTCCTCTTGTGCTGCTGCGTCTTGCTCCACATCAACGGCACCCCCCCAGCTCCCCAGGTACTATTCCACATCCCGGATACGGCAGTGTCACGCTGTCTTGGGTTTGACTTGCTTGAAAGCAGAGAGTCACACCGGACAAGCACTCCTGTCCGCCCTGAACGCACAGGTGGAAAAGTGGCTGACTCCGCAGCAACTGGATATCGGCAAAGTGGAGTGTGACAACGGAAAAAATTTGATAGCGGCATTGAAGTTGGGCAAGTTGACACATGTGCATTGCATGGCACATGTGTGTAATCTGATCGTACAACGCTTTGTGCATAAGTACACAGGCTTACAGGACGTCCTGAAGCAGGCCAGGAAGGTGTGTGGCCATTTCAGGCGTTCCTACACGGCCATGGCTCACTTTGCCGATATCCAGCGGCGAAACAACATGCCAGTGAGGCGCTTGATTTGCGACAGCCCTACACGTTGGAATTCAACACTCCTAATGTTCGACCGCCTGCTCCAACAAGAAAAAGCTGTTAATGAATATTTGTATGACCGGGGTGCTAGGACAGCCTCTGGGGAGCTGCAAATTTTTTTGCCATGTTACTGGACGCTCATGCGCAATGCCTGTAGGCTCATGCGTCCTTTTGAGGAGGTGACAAACCTAGTCAGTCGCAACGAAGGCACCATCAGCGACATCATACCATTTGTTTTCTTCCTGGAGCGTGCCCTGCGAAGAGTGCTGGATCAGGCTGTAGATGAGCGTGAAGAGGAAGAGGAAGAGTTGTGGTCACCATCACCACCAGAAACAGCCTGATCAGCATCGCTTGCTGGACCTGCGGCAACGCTGGAAGAGGATTGTGAGGAAGAGGAGTCAGAGGAGGATTGTAGCTTTGAGGAGGAGGAGGAGGAGCAAGACCAAACACAACAGGCATCCCAGGGTGCTCGTTGTCACCTATCTGGTACCCGTGGTGTTGTACGTGGCTGGGGGGAAGAACATACCTTCAATGACATCAGTGAGGAGGAGGAACGGGAAATGAGTAGCTCGGTATCCAACCTTGTGCAAATGGGGTCTTTCATGCTGTCCTGCCTGTTGAGGGACCCTCGTATAAAAAGGCTGAAGGAGAACGACCTGTACTGGGTGTCCACTCTACTAGACCCCCGGTATAAGCAGAAAGTGGCGGAAATGTTACCGAATTACAACAAGTCGGAAAGGATGCAGCATTTGCAAAATAAATTAAAAAGTATGCTTTACACAGCGTATAAGGGTGATGTCACAGCACAACGGGAATATAACAGGGGGAGAGGTGGAAGTCATCCTCCTCCTCCTCCCACGACCACGCCGGCAAGGACAGGACGCTTTAAAGACGTGTTGTTGATGGAGGACATGCGGACCTTTTTAAGTCCTATGCATCGCCACAGCCCTTAGGGATCCACCCTCAGAGAGCGACTCGACCGACAGGTAGCAGACTACCTCGCCTTAACTGCAGATATCGACACTCTGAGGAGCGATGAACCCCTTGACTACTGGGTGTGCAGGCTTGACCTGTGGCCTGAGCTATCCCAATTTGCGATAGAACTTCTGGCCTGCCCCGCTTCAAGTGTCCTGTCAGAAAGGACCTTCAGTGCAGCAGCAGGTATTGTCACTGAGAAGAGAAGTTGCCTAGGTTAAAAAAGTCTAGATTACCTCACCTTTATTAAGATGAATGAGGGATGGATCCCGAAGGGACTGACACTGGGCGATACATTAGATTAAAAAAGGCCTGATGAGATGAGCTGCCTTGGGCTAAAAATGGTCCACACGCTGCTGTATTTTAGCTCTGAATGACGTTTGACTTGCGTGACTTATCCGCCACCAACTAGGGTTCAAGCCGCCATGTTTTAGGGCACTTTCTGCCTGTGAAACAAACATCAATTTTTCTGGCCGCTGCTACAGCAGCGGCTGCAACAATACCAAATTTTTCAGGCATGTGTACATGCCTAATTTTTAGGCCCACTGGTGCAGCACTGTGGCTTCAAAAACCAAACCCCAAAAAAATCCTCCAAGATGGCACCAATATACCAGTGGTCTAAGCATCTTCCCACCTTGGCCTAAAAAGGGGAGGTGATTCAACAATTAAAAATCCACTGATAGGAGACGCGGAAGGTATTAAACTGATATGAACAATACTAAACTCACCACTCCTATCTGGTGGCACATTAGCTTGCCCGCGCAGTGCCCCAAATTTCAAGTAAGAGGACCGACCAAGTATCTTCTTCCATCTCCCTGTTACATAAATCAATGCCATATCCATAGAAATTGTAGAGAATATCCAGGATAGTTTTACAGGGCCAAATCATGTCGCCTGTTGAAAGAGGTGACCTTGCTCGGGTCCCAGGTGTGCGGTTCCTAAAATGGCTGCCATATACATGTCCACTGATAGGAGACGCGGAAGGTATTAAACTGATATGAACATTTACTAAACTCACCACTCCGAGTGCTGTTATTTATTTAATTTTATTGTGGTGAGGCTTTACAGGACAGAGTGCTTCTCCACGGGACATGTTAACTCACGGGCAGCTGGCTCATCAAGGAACCAGAGCAGCTTGAACGAGGTGACCTTGCTCGGGTCCCAGGTGTGCGGTTCCTAAAATGGCTGCCATATACACGTCCACTGATAGGAGACGCGGAAGGTATTAAACTGATATGAACAATACTCCACTCCTATCAGTAGGTCCGTCCCATTGTGATTTATGCCCCCCACCCACCGCGCAGGGATGGGTGGGAGGAAAGTAGGCCCCCCATTGTGATTTATGGCCCCCACCGCGCAGGGGTGTGGGCTGAGGGGGGGAGGACAGTAGGTCCCCCATTGTGATTTATGGCCCCCACCCACCGCGCAGGGGTTGGGGAGGACAGTAGCTCCCCCCAGTGTGTATCATGGGTTTTGAGGACAGGTGTCAATCCATACCTGCCAAGTGACCCTATGTAGGGGGAACAGTCCCTATTCTGCTCTGTGTCAGTGTGTATCATGGTCTCTGTGGACGGGGAACAGTCTCTATTCTGCTCTGTGTCAGTGTGTATCATGGTCTCTGTGGACGGTGAACAGTCTCTATTCTGCTCTGTGTCAGGGTGTATCATGGTCTCTGTGGACAGGGAACAGTCTCTATTCTGCTCTGTGTCAGTGTGTATCAGGGGCTTTGAGGACAGGTGTCAATCCATACCTGCCAAGTGACCCTATGTAGGGGTAACAGTCCCTATTCTGCTCTGTGTCAGTGTGTATCATGGTCTCTGTGGACGGGGAACAGTCTCTATTCTGCTCTGTGTCAGTGTGTATCATGGACTCTGTGGACAGGGAACAGTCTCTATTCTGCTCTGTGTCAGTGTGTATCATGGTCTCTGTGGGCGGGGAACAGTCTCTATTCTGCTCTGTGTCAGTGTGTATCATGGACTCTGTGGACAGGGAACAGTCTCCATTCTGCTCTGTGTCAGTGTGTATCAGGGGCTTTGAGGACAGGTGTCAATCCATACCTGCCAAGTGACCCTATGTAGGGGGAACAGTCCCTATTCTGCTCTGTGTCAGTGTGTATCATGGTCTCTGTGGACGGGGAACAGTCTCTATTCTGCTCTGTCAGTGTGTATCATGGTCTCTGTGGACGGTGAACAGTCTCTATTCTGCTCTGTGTCAGTGTGTATCATGGTCTCTGTGGACAGGGAACAGTCTCTATTCTGCTCTGTGTCAGTGTGTATCAGGGGTTTTGAGGACAGGTGTCAATCCATATCTGCCAAGTGACCCTATGTAGGGGGGTCAGTCTCTATTCTGCTCTGTGTCAGTGTGTATCATGGTCTCTGTGGACAGGGAACAGTCTCTATTCTGCTCTGTGTCAGTGTGTATCAGGGGTTTTGAGGACAGGTGTCAAT
The DNA here is from genome assembly GCF_036172605.1 of Pelobates fuscus. NCBI lineage: Eukaryota > Metazoa > Chordata > Amphibia > Anura > Pelobatidae > Pelobates > Pelobates fuscus. The sequence goes on along the minus strand of NC_086318.1, from coordinate 52,810,475 downwards.
CCATATCTGCCAAGTGACCCTATGTAGGGGGAACAGTCCCTATTCTGCTCTGTGTCAGTGTGTATCAGGGGTTTTGAGGACAGGTGTCAATCCATATCTGCCAAGTGACCCTATGTAGGAGGAACAGTCCCTATCCTGCTCTGTGTCAGTGTGCATCAGGGGTTTTGAGGACAGGTGTCAATCCATATCTGCCAAGTGACCCTATGTAGGGGGAACAGTCTCTATTCTGCTCTGTGTCAGTGTGTATCAGGGGTTTTGAGGACAGGTGTCAATCCATATCTGCCAAGTGACCCTATGTAGGGGGAACAGTCTCTATTCTGCTCTGTGTCAGTGTGTATCAGGGATCATTAGGATAGGTGTCAATCCATATCTGCCAAGTGACCCTATGTAGGGGGAACAGTCTCTATTCTGCTCTGTGTCAGTGTGTATCAGGGATTTGACTATCTTTATTCAGATTGAAAAATTACAATTCCAGGAAAAATTTTACAAACATTTACAAGAACATGTTATGCACATCATAGAAACAACGTGAACCTCTTTAAAGCCACAAACTTATGACAAAAAATACGTACACACAATGTGTAAGGATTTGAAAGAATATTCTGAATCCTTACATGTTTACTTTATCGTTTGTTTGATTTTTGTGAACCATATATAAACTACAAACAGCGTGAAAACTATAAAAACTCAAGTGGCCATGCTGATCAAATTAAATAGTATGCTTTACACAGCGTATAAGGGTGATGTCACAGCACAACGGGAATCTAACAGGGGAAGAGGTGAAAGTCATCCTCCCCCTCCCACGACCCCGCCATATCTGCCAAGTGACCCTATGTAGGGGTAACAGTCTCTATTCTGCTCTGTGTCAGTGTGTATCATGGTCTCTGAGGACGGGGAACAGTCTCTATTCTGCTCTGTGTCAGTTTGTATCAGGGGCTTTGAGGACAGGTGTCAATGTTAGGTGATTTCTGCCCTTTATGGATTAAAAGCAGACTCTGCATCAACTGTGTAATTTTCCATGGGAGTTTTGCCATGGATCCCCCTCCGGCATGCCACAGTCCAGGTGTTAGTCCCCTTGAAACAACTTTTCCATCACTTTTGTGGCCAGAAAGAGTCCCTGTTGATTTTAAAATTCGCCTGCCCATTGAAGTCAATGGCGGTTCGCGCGGTTCGCCGGTTCGCGAACATTTGCGGAAGTTCGCGTTCGCGAACCGAAAATCTCTGGTTCGCGACAACACTACTGATAAGTAGTGAGAGCTGCTAGACTCTAAATGGATGTTAGAAAGACCTGGTCAAGTTTCATCCATCTGCAAGTCCAAAAGGAGCACAAACACGGTCAATCAGAATTAAGAAATGTTAACACACTCGCATCTGGTAAGTGTATTTTACACAAAACAAGAGCCCAATATTCACTTCTGGACATGGTCCTCGTTAGAACTTGTTCACTGAACTACAGTTTAATTGTATTTCTGTTGCTGATATTATTGTTTAAATGTGAGCCCATTACAATTTATGTTATGCAGTTTGTTGCTCTTTGTTGGTTAGTAAGATCAAATATTTAGTATCTCATTAGTCTTGATAAATGGAGGCATTTAATCTTTAAACCTCCCACTCACGCTATTAAGTAGAGGGTAAGGATCACATGATGGTACTTATGTTTTATTGCAAAGTGTCAAGGTAACATGAATATTCATATGATCCCCCTCTAATGTAGTACTTGTTATAGCCTGTTTCAAAATACAGAAGCATTGCACTTATATTAAAGTAGTAACCATGAAAAGACAACAGAGGCAACAAAATATGATATGGAGTCGGATTAGTTTCAACTTTTTCTTCTAATATTTTGTCTTCAAAATAACTGGTCTGGCTGAAATGTTAGTGCACAGTGGCAAGAGGTATGTGAACCCTCTAGAAATGACTACATTTATACATTTGTCATAAAAATCTGGTTTGATGGGGGCAGGACCTGACTGTCGAGCTGACAGGATGTCGGCATCACTTACAGCTGCAGTCTGCAGAAGACAATCTGCAGACATCCTGCTTAATTACAACAGCTTTCATCACTTACTGCCTATATCTGAAATTAATGAGCCTCCAGCAACATTTTTTTATGTTGCCCTACCGAGATTACCCTACAGAAACTCTGTTTCCAGCCTCTTTGGCCTACTGCTGTCTGTGTGACCTGTCTCTCCTAAATGTGACAATAAATTCTTCCAATAGAATGATCATCCTTACAATAAATTCTTCCATAAAAACATGATGAAGATGAGGCTTCTCGATGTGCCCAACTCCCACCCCCTTTCTGACTGGTGGGGGTTATCCCGGTCTCTGTGCTCAATTTCAATATTGTATAGTACTTATTCTTTGGTTGATTCCGTTCCTTACCCTCTGTGGATGGATCACAATACTCTCTTTCAATAATGTTCCTGGTGGCTGAGATAGGATTGGGGAGCGGACCTGGGGACTACATCTGCTACTTATCTGTAGACCTAGAGATTGATGTGCAGTCTATAAGTGGAGGGCTGGAGACTGTCTAATTTGCTGCAAGCCCTGCTGGATCAGATTGAGGAATTCAGACCGGTAGTTGGAGGATGTTTGGATGGCAACAGGAGAGGCATTTGGAGGCTCTGTTTAGATTGAGCTGGGACTTGGATGGTGGAGTGGAGGTGCAGGTCACTACTGATAGCAACAAAGAGTGGATAAGGGCTGAGCAAATGAACAAAGGAAAGTTAAAAAAAAAGACTGCAATCTAAGGTAGGGGGACTCCTTAAAGACCTCTAAGTAAGAATTACAGAAAAAACACTAATATAGGTTGCAACAAATAATGTATTACACTAAAGATAATAGAACAGAAAACAGTAGTATAATACTGGGAAACACTTTGGACGAGAAAATAGTATAAACAAACAAAATGCAATTCAAATTTAAACATTATACAATAATAGCAAACAGTCCAGTTTTTGTAAACTTTCTTCTCCTTGAAAAGGAGAAATCAAATTCCTTATATTAGCTATATATGTACATATGAAGAATAACAGAAAACAAAAAATATCCAATAACGCAGTACATCATAGACAGACAAAACACACGCAATACACAAATGTGTGATTGCCAACTAATGTGGAATGGAGCTTCAAAACTGCTCCTGTGTATATGGAGTCTAGTGGTAAAAATCCCCACTTATGGATATATAAACATCTACGTATAGATTCCAAGAGCTGGATATGTGACCATGAAGTCCATATAAAATAGAAGAAGGGAACCAAACAGCGTTCACTGTGCAGATACATGGAGGTAGTAGTAATTAAAAACGTACTCACAGTATTTGGAGCAGCCCAACCGCTCTGTTTGTATAGTGTGGGTGGTACAATCCCCACCTAGAATTCAGTCTTCTGCAATGCAAAAAGGTACTTTCAGGTACAAAGTTGAAATTATTAGATAAAATAAAATATATAATATATAGCAACACTATAAAGTATAGTAGAAGCCAAAGAATATTTTATTGGTAATAAAAACAAATAGGTACAATAAAATATCCACTATGCATTTCTACTTATACAAAGGCTTTTTCAAATGGAATAGATAAAAATAATGTCACTTGAAAAAGCCTTTTATAAGGAAAAATGCAATGTGGGTTTGTTTTTTATTTGTTCCTATTTGTTTGCAGATGACTACTGGCCTGTGAACCCTTGGGAGGAGGGGTGAGAAGCACTGGTGGGGTGACTCTTTGTGTGCCCACTGTGTCATTCGGGACCCAGTGGAAAAGCTGAATTGGTCTTTCCGGTTCTGCTGGCTCTGTGCGTGCCTCTTCAGGATGGGAAGTGAAGGGTGTTGCATCTCTGTGGACTGGCATGTTGAATTCTCTAATGTAGTCTGACCCATTTCCCTGTCAAGCTTTTAGCCATGTAACATATTAGATATATCTCTATGGGCTTCAAATGTTGCATTTGCCTCCTTTTCATGAAGGAGAGAACTAAAATGATTTAACTTCATAGTTTACTTTATTTTATTTTATTTTATTTAGTTAACTCTGGTGTAAGAAAGCTGCTTATGGACAGACATACTTATCTTATGCTGATAAGTATAATCCCATTAGCTGTGTGTGCTAGGATCAGATCTCCCGTTTTGTTTTCGGGCAAATTATTGCTTGCTGGGACATCCCATTAGATCTTCATGCAGGCTATTCCTTTTTGTTCCATGTTCTTCTTCTACCAAAGTTGCTTATTCTGTCCTCAATTGTTTTCTCTTCTCTCTCCTGCTTCATGTCTCTTCCCTTTTGGCAATTTGCAGCCTACCCTACTGTTACTTTCCTGCTTAAAGGGACACTATAGTCACAAAAACAAGTTTAGCTTAATGAATCCGTTTTAGTGTATAGATCATGCCCCTACAGTCTCACTGCTCAATTATTTGCCATTTAAGAGTTAAATCACATTGTTTCTGTTTATGCAGCCCTAGCTACACCTCCCCTGGTGTGACTGACACAACCTGCATGAAAAAAAGGTTTCATTTTCAATCAGATGGAACTTATTTTAAAAGTTTGTATCTTCTGCTCTGTAAATTAAACTCTAATTACATACAGGAGGCTCCTGTAGAGTCTAGCAAGCTATAAACAGAGCAGGATATAAGAATTTCTACATTAAACAGAATTTGCAATAAAGGAAGTACAAACATTAGATGACTCTTTGCAAGAAGTGCTTAGAAAGGCTGTGTAAATCACATGCAGGGAGCAGTGCATAGGGCTGCATAAACAAAGTGATTTAACTCCTAAATGGCAGATAATTGAGCATTAAGACTGCAGGGGCATAATGTATACACACAAACTTCTTAATTAAACTAAAGCTATTTTGTGACTGTAGTGTCCCTTTAACTTTCTTCTCAAGTCCTCTTTTATACATAAGGTACAATATACTACAGTGCTATTCTCCATGGTGTATGGCTTGGTAATCCAGTCAATAGTTGTATTAATTGCTTTCAATTTTTTTTTTATACTTCCTTTCTTTTTTTACGATACCGTATATTAATCTGCTTTTATTAATGTCAAGTGCTACCTATATAGCACGTCATACTGCTGCTATCTATAATGTATACCATCTGCATTGCATTTAGAATATACTTTGTAACACTGTCATGCAAGCACTATGTCAAGTATAGCTTAGTTTAGTTTTGCTTAACATATTCATTCATTTGGGTAGAACAATTCCGCTTACAATATAGGACAATGATAGCAAACACCAAAGTAATTCCTTTACAGAATGGCTTCCAAAAAGAAAATACATCATTTATAGTGGACTAGTCAGAGTACAAACCTTAACACCATAGAGATGCTATAGATTGACCTCAAGAATGTTGTTCACACAAGACAGCCTAAGAAATTGGCTGAACTGAAGCAGTTCTATAAGTAAGAGGAGTCACACATTCCTCCTTAATATTGTGTACTCCATATAAAGTGAATGAAATGCAATCTTACAGCTAATAATTTAGTTGTTTCTACATTTGTTTAGTTTTTACAATTTATAGTCTATAAATTTTACACATGCAGGAATATTCAAGTCAAACAAACAGGTAATAAACAAAATGTAAAAAGTTGAAAAAGTTGAAAAAGTTGAAGAGGTTTCATGGCATCGAGACTTTGAGTGCCGTGTTCATGTAATAACAAAACAAGAACATTTGTCTTGGACTGATTATCTCATGGGACAGGCAATTTGTTATTACATCTTTTTTTATGATATAGCTAACTGTCACATCAGTTTATCATACTGCATCATTAAAGTACTATTTCCCATATTTTCATTTGTGAGTATAATTAAATAAAACAAACAATATTCTACAAAATAGTAAACATACGAAAGAGAATATCTAACTACATCAGCGATGGTTAATTACTGCAAACTATGCATACGTTGATTTGGAAAATTAATTTGTATTCATTATAGTACATAAACATATGCTATTGTAAACAGGTACCAAGATTACTTATATAGCAGAATTCCAAATTTTAGCATTGACAAAGATGGAGTTTGTTTACCATCTGTAATCAATGATGATCTTATCATTGTACGTTTATGTGTATGTGTTTATATGTGTATATGTGTGTGTATATATATATACACATCAGGAAAGCTCCATGAGGAACTGAAACGTTGACGTCCTGTGTGAAATAAAGAATATCGAAAGATTACAAAACTCCTTGAGTGCCAGTATTTTCTTGGATATATGATTACAGCTACCAGAGCACCAGGTACCAAAAGGTTTTTTTCTGGGTTGGAGTGCAGGAATTTTCTATATATATATATATATATATATATATATATATATATATATATATATATACATATATATATATATATATACCGTATTTTTCGCTCCATAAGACGCACCTCACCATAAGACGCACCTAGTTTTTAGAGGAAGAAACCCAGAAAAAAAATATTCTGAACAAACTGTCCCATAGTGTTTCTTACTATGGGACAGTTTGTACAGAATATTTTTTTTCTCCCCTGTCCCATAGTGTCCCCCCCTCCCATAGTCTTCTCCTCTCTCCCATAGTCTTCACTCACCCCCTCCCCATAGTCTTCACCCACCCCCTCCCCATAGACTTCATCCACCCCCTCCCCATAGACTTCATCCACCCCCTCCCCATAGTCTTCATCCACCCCCTCCCCATAGTCTTCATCCCCCCATCCCCATAGTCTTCATCCACCCCCTCCCCATAGACTTCATCCACCCCCTCCCCATAGTCTTCATCCACCCCCTCCCCATAGTCTTCATCCACCCCCTCCCCATAGTCTTCATCCACCCCCTCCCCATAGTCTTCATCCCCCCATCCCCATAGTCTTCATCCACCCCCTCCCCATAGACCTTATCTCCCCCCTCCCCATAGTCTTCATCCCCCCCTCCCCATAGACTTCATCCCCCCCTCCCCATAGACTTCATCCCCCCCCTCCCCATAGACTTCATCCCCCCCTCCCCATAGACTTCATCCCCCCCCTCCCCATAGACTTCATCCCCCCCCTCCCCATAGACTTCATCCCCCCCCTCCCCATAGACTTCATCCCCCCCTCCCCATAGACTTCATCCCCCCTCCATAGACTTCATCCCCCTCCCCTTACTGTCCCCCTCCCCTTGTCCCATAATTACTTACCTGTCTTGTAGCGTTGGCCAGCAGCACAGGGCGCACCGCGGTAGTGGAACTTGAATTTCATGTTCCGGTTTCCGGCGGGACTGAAAGGAAGTGCGCACTCAGCTTGTGCACACTTCCTTTCAGTCCCGCCGGAAACCGGAACATGAAATTCAAGTTCCACTACCGCGGTGCGCCCTGTGCTGCCGGCCAACGCTGCAAGACAGGTAAGTAAAGCTTCATATTCGCTCCATAAGACGCACAGACATTTCCCCTCACTTTTGAGGGGAAAAAAAGTGCGTCTTATGGAGCGAAAAATACGGTATATATACACTTAGATTATATATATAATAAATATATATATGATCTAAGTATATATTATTTAATTTGACACTGTTTTAAACAGTTTTTTTTTTTTTGACAGCAGGGGGAGTGCCTGTCATTACAGGCACTCCCCCTGCTGGCAATGCCTTGGACGGCTATGCCGTCCATGTGATCGCGAGGTCCTCGCAAGGACCTCGCGATCACATGGCCCAGAGGGGCCGAAGAGGAAGGAGGGGGACTCAGGTAAGTCCCCATACCGCGATCGCCAGCGTGTGATCGCCGGCGACCGGGTAAGTACATAGATCACTGGGGACGTTCTATGCCGCCCTGCGGCATTTAGAGCCGCTTCCTGAAGGATGGCATAGAACGTCCCGCGTTCTTAAGGGGTTAATATATATGGGGGAAAAACAACAAAAAAGGGGGAGGATGAGTTGCAGGTTTCCTCTATTCCAAATTAGAAATTTCCAAAGAACCTAAGGTACAATATAAATCCATATCTGCATGATGGGCGACCCACCAAATAATTATATTGGGGCATTTTTCAGCCTTTAATTATATCTCAATGGTCCCTAAATCCCAAACATTGACTTGTATTATTTAGAAGGGCATTATACCAATTTCCAAACTGTGTGTTGTTACTCGTTAGTGTGTCAGCTGGAGTGTGCAGATGTTTTGCACTCTTCCCCTTCTTGTGTATGCACCGTGGTCGAGGGATCATATACAGGTACCACGCATCAGACAGTGGAAGTGGGGCATTATGATGAGGTCACACACGCATGGTGCATTCTGTGCAGACAGCGAGGTTTGGAGAGAAACTGAGAAAGCATGCTTCTTCCTAAACAGCCTTACAAAAATTTGAAGGATGCATTTTTTTTTCTGCTGATTGGTAAGAGTGGCAACTCCGAATGTGATTGGTGAGTTGTGGATGCAGTGGCAGAGTCCCTGTGGTGAAAATCAAGCATCACAAACTTGCGGCCTCTGATACAACCTCTAAGTACTGTAGCATAAGAAACACAGTTTGTTTTTGGCCAGAACCAAGAGTAGCTCAATGTGAGCATACACCTTTGATTTGAAACAACAGAATAAATCATTTTATTTCAACAGTTCACTATATATATATATATATATACATATACACACAGATTTTTGGCAACCCTGAAATTTGAAGATAGAATCAACTAGTGGCACACAATGATGGCTGATTGTAATCCCAGAGAAGAATCATCTTTTATTTTTCATACATGTGTAATATTAGCATTTATTATATTGGGAATAGTGAGAGATTTCACAAGGTCCACTACCCATTAATAAATGTCTCTTGTGTGGTGTTAGATATTTTAAAGTAGCTGTATTTCCTCATCGCATTCCAACACAGATCGGAAATCCATTCCTCACTTTAATAATTAAAGATTCTCAAGTGAGCCCAGAGCAGTCTAACTAATATAATAATTTCAGCCGAGTGGCAGCCTCACTTCAAGGAGTATTCAAGGTAATAGGTTACATATTATAACATATTACCTAAAGATACAAAAGAAAATCATAGATGTACCAACCTGTTACTCTTTATAACACTAAAGAGAAACTAAATGTACCTAGATGTACAGGGAGTGCAGAATTATTAGGCAAATGAGTATTTTGACCACATCATCCTCTTTATGCATGTTGTCTTACTCCAAGCTGTATAGGCTCGAAAGCCTACTACCAATTAAGCATATTAGGTGATGTGCATCTCTGTAATGAGAAGGGGTGTTGTCTAATGACATCAACACCCTATATCAGGTGTGCATAATTATTAGGCAACTTCCTTTCCTTTGGCAAAATGGGTCAAAAGAAGGACTTGACAGGCTCAGAAAAGTCAAAAATAGTGAGATATCTTGCAGAGGGATGCAGCACTCTTAAAATTGCAAAGCTTCTGAAGCGTGATCATCGAACAATCAAGCGTTTCATTCAAAATAGTCAACAGGGTCGCAAGAAGCGTGTGGAGAAACCAAGGCGCAAAATAACTGCCCATGAACTGAGAAAAGTCAAGCGTGCAGCTGCCAAGATGCCACTTGCCACCAGTTTGGCCATATTTCAGAGCTGCAACATCACTGGAGTGCCCAAAAGCACAAGGTGTGCAATACTCAGAGACATGGCCAAGGTAAGAAAGGCTGAAAGACGACCACCACTGAACAAGACACACAAGCTGAAACGTCAAGACTGGGCCAAGAAATATCTCAAGACTGATTTTTCTAAGGTTTTATGGACTGATGAAATGAGAGTGAGTCTTGATGGGCCAGATGGATGGGCCTGTGGCTGGATTGGTAAAGAGCAGAGTGCTCCAGTCCGACTCAGACGCCAGCAAGGCGGAGGTGGAGTACTGGTTTGGGCTGGTATCATCAAAGATGAGCTTGTGGGGCCTTTTCGGGTTGAGGATGGAGTCAAGCTCAACTCCCAGTCCTACTGCCAGTTTCTGGAAGACACCTTCTTCAAGCAGTGGTACAGGAAGAAGTCTGCATCCTTCAAGAAAAACATGATTTTCATGCAGGACAATGCTCCATCACACGCGTCCAAGTACTCCACAGCATGGCTGTCAAGGAAGGGTATAAAAGAAGAAAATCTAATGACATGGCCTCCTTGTTCACCTGATCTGAACCCCATTGAGAACCTGTGGTCCATCATCAAATGTGAGATTTACAAGGAGGGAAAACAGTACACCTCTCTGAACAGTATCTGGGAGGCTGTGGTTGCTGCTGCACGCAATGTTGATGGTGAACAGATCAAAACACTGGCAGAATCCATGGATGGCAGGCTTTTGAGTGTCCTTGCAAAGAAAGGTGGCTATATTGGTCACTGATTTGTTTTTGTTATGTTTTTGAATGTCAGAAATGTATATTTGTGAATGTTGAGATGTTATATTGGTTTCACTGGTAAAAATAAATAATTGAAATGGGTATATATTTGTTTTTTGTTAAGTTGCCTAATAATTATGCACAGTAATAGTCACCTGCACACACAGATACCCCCCTAAAATAGCTATAACTAAAAACAAACTAAAAACTACTTCCAAAAATATTCAGCTTTGATATTAATGAGTTTTTTTGGGTTCATTGAGAACATGGTTGTTGTTCAATAATAAAATTAATCCTCAAAAATACAACTTGCCTAATAATTCTGCACTCCCTGTATAAACTTGTTATTTTATATCAGCACAGAGGTATTGCCCCTCAAACAATAGATATCATACAGTTTGGGCTGGACTGTCAATAGACAATTGCAGTATACTAGACAACTTGAGAGGAAATCTTTGAAAATCACCATGCATGTTTTGCATTTTACTGTGTGAATTCCATTGCAGCTTTGAGATATATATATATAAGGATTCCATGTAAAAAATAAAAAATAAAATAAACGATAATTGAAGAAAAGACAGTTGATTGACAGTTATAGGACAGACACTAAATGTTTATTTGATTCACTGATCAAATAAGAATTGACCAAGAGAAAGAAAGAAAATGAGGAGCAGGATAAAAATATATATTTATATGTTATGCATTTCAAAAATATATAATATCAATAGATTTTTCTCACTGCCTATATTATTTATCTTCTTATTTTCATTTGATGTACCCATTCTTTAACAGAAACAGTAAGTTGTTTTGGTGATAAAAGTAAAATTGCCCACTTTTTAGCTTTTCGTAGAACTAGTCCATTAAGTAACCCAGTATCTAAGAATTCCAGAGAAATTCAACCTGACAAATTGACAAACTGAATCACTCATGGTGAGTTTAAATGTCATGTCATATATTTTTGATATTTTTACAGAACTTCTAAACCACACTATTCACCTTGGTTTATATAAAAGTCCATGCATTTAATAAGTAAAAGATAGGCTATTAAGTCTAGTATTTTCATGACTCAACGGACCAATTATTATTCCATGAAAAACAAAATTCCACGATGGTGTTTCAGCCAACATGATGCTCAGAAACAGCAGAACAATCTGATTAAAAGGTAGATAAAAGTAATTAAAAAGTGAGTTTACATAACTGTCTGTTGTAATAAGTCAACTCTAAGATTACAATTTAATTGGAAAGGTCAGTTAAGTATATTAGTGTAAAGGGTAACGTTCCATTTTTGAGGGTCAGCCAACAACTTGTAACAAAGAGCAAAAATGTCAAAGTGACTATAATCAAAATGGAAAAACAAGTGTGAAGCCAAGTAATAAGTAAAACAATACTGAAAAGATTTGCTCTAGATATCTAAAGCATTTATATTGTCTGTGTGTATAACTATTTGATTTTTTTTCAGTAAGCAATTTCAGTACGTCTGAAACTTTAGAATTATTATCATTGGCATTTATATAGCACCAACTTATTCTGCAGTGATTTATAATATTACAAAGGGGGGAATTTAACAATAAATGAGACAATTACAAAATGTTACAGTAACAATAGGTTGATGAGGATCCTGCTCAACTCTAGAGGAGGTGGGGTATACAGACACAACAAGAAGGGCATCAAAGTAGATAGCAACTGTGCTACAACGTGGGAAAATACCATAACTAGAGGTGACAGGGGAGAATGGCCATTTATAGAAAGCAAGAGACAGGTTTGTAAACTAGAAGATACTCTGGGAGGCCATAAGCTTTTTCTGAAGTGGTGTGTTTTGATGGAAATTTTAAATGATTGAAGACTAGAGGAGAGCCTGATGGTGGTAGGTAGGCTGTTCCAAAGGAAAGGAGTCGCCCACAAGAAGTACTTCAAGTGTAAGTTAGCAGTAATAGTGCGAGCTTCGGACATGACAAGGTCACTGGCAGAGTGGAGAGACCAGTTTCTGCGGGGACCAATGACGAGAGAATAACAGCAATCAATATGAGACATTACTAGAGCATGAACAATCTCCTGAGCAGCATCTTGCATTAGAAAGAGGTTGTTGAGGTAATGTTTTTAAGGTGGAATTGGAAGAATGTGACAACAGACTTGACATAAGATGTAAAGGTGAGGCCAGAATCAAACATAACACCAAGGCAGCGAGCTTGCAGGGACTGGCTGATGTGGGTACCATCAGCTTGCAGGGAGAGTGAAAGAAGGGGATCAGTATAATGAGGAGGGTAAATAAAAAACTCAGGGAGTACATTCAACCAGAGATAAAAGAAAGGAAATCGGTAATGCACTCTAGGAGAGTGAGGGAGAGATCATGGGAGGAGAAATATATCTGGGTGTTATTGTTAGCGGAAACAAAGGGAATTAATTAGTTTGCCAAGCAGTGTAAAGAGAAACCAAAAGGGGACAAAGAACAGAACATTTGAGGACTTCAATTGAGACAGGACAAGAGGTGGTGGTGTCATTAGCAAAGGAGACACTGAATGAACTTTGGGAGATATAGGATGTGACAAGACCAATCTCGCCACATTGCATTGGACGAGGTTGGTTGCCCACCTGTTGCCTCTGGACTATGGCCCTGGGAGATTGGGCCCTTTAAAAACAGTATTCGGCCATACCAGAGTGTATGTCACTCATTCTGGCCCTTTAAATACTGTGGGGAAGGATTGAAACTTTTTATATGGCACTTCGGATGCAGCCGAAGTGCCGAAGTTGTCGAAGTCGTCGAAGTGGCCACCATTCGACAAAGGAACACGTGGCGGCGCCCATTTTAATTTAGTCGAACGCGGTCAGCGGTGTATGCTAAATAATCTGTGGAACTAAAATCGGCTACGCAAATACACGAACACACACTTCGTTTAAAGTCGAAGTATGTTCGACAATTCGAACATCCTGTTGTAATGTGCTAATTGCACGAATGGACCTGTTCGTGCCTTCGAAGGGGACTTAGCAGTTTTTCTGTAGGAAATTGACCGACTGCACAGCCCAAATCAATGGAACTGTTTTGGGCAGGAAAATGTGCTTGCGGTCGGTCATAAAGGACTTCCGGCTATCTTTTTTTATCCACTGGAGGGATTGGTATGATTTTTGAGAGTGTTTATGTTTAAAGTATGCTGAGTTTAAATATGTAATTTTTATGGAGATTGGATGTATGGTTTTAAAGTTACTGGGTATGGGGAAAAACTGTATTTTTACTGTCTGTGATAATTATGTTAAACCATTGTGTAACATAATTGTGTCACAGGCAGAGGGGAGGATTTTGTGTGTAAATGCTGGGAGTGTCTTCTGTAATGTACGTGTATGATTGGTTACTTTGTAACACCCTGTGGGTGGTTCTACCTAAGGGAAACTGTCATAAAAGAAGGTTCTTTTGGTGCCATTAAACAGACGACTGCTTGACCCTCAACACGGAGCTCTATCTCGTCTTTGGGGGAATTTACTGTATTCTGTTAGAGACTGATTGTCAGGAGTGTAAGCCACTTGGGTGCTTTTCCTGTTCAGCTACTAGCAGCTATTCGTGAGGTTCCAGTTCGGGAGTTGGAGTGCTATTTTGTATCCAGTTCCAGCGGCAGTGTGTATCCCAGGGAGCTGAAGGTGTTGTCCTTCCTCCCCAGCGGCAGTGTGTACCCCAGGGAGCTGAAGGTGTCGTCCTTCCTCCCCAGCGACAGTGTGTGTCCCAGGGAGCTGAAGGTGCAGTCCTTCCTCCCCAGCGGCAGTGTGCACCCCAGGGAGCTGAAGGTGTCGTCCTTCCTCCCCAGCAGCAGTGTGTGTCCCAGGGAGCAGAAGGTGCCATCCTTCCTTCCCAGCGGCAGTGTGTACCCCAGGGAGCTAAAGGTGCAATCCTTCCTCCCCAGCAGCAGTGTGTATCCCAGGGAGCTGAAGGTGCTGTCCTTCCTCCCCAGCGGCAGTGTGTACCCCAGGGAGCTGAAGGTGCAATCCTTCCTCCCCAGCGGCAGTGTGTACCCCAGGGAGCTAAAGGTGCAATCCTTCCTCCCCAGCAGCAGTGTGTATCCCAGGGAGCTGAAGGTGCTGTCCTTCCTCCCCAGCGGCAGTGTGTATCCCAGGGAGCTGAAGGTGCCGTCCTTCCTCCCCAGCGGCAGTGTGTACCCCAGGGAGCTGATGGTGTCGTCCGTCCTCCCCAGCGGCAGTGTGTAACCCAGGGAGCCGAAGGTGTCGTCCTTCTTCCCCAGCGGCAGTGTGTACCCCAGGGAGCTGAGGGTGCAATCCTTCCTCCGCGGCAGCAGTATGTACCCCAGGGAGCTGAGGGTGCAATCCTTCCTCCCCAGCGACAGTGTGTACCCCAGGGAGCTGAAGGTGTTGTCCTTCCTCCCCAGCGGCAGTGTGTCCTGCAGGGAGCAGAGACCATCAGTCTCACACCCCAGCAGCAGGGCAAAATAATGAAAGGGGAGACAGCTGGTCCCCCTCTCCACCAGCAGAGAGAGTGTCAGGGAGAGGAGCCTGCTACCCCCTCTCCCCAGCGACAGGTTACAGTTCAGAGAGAGGAGTTTGTTACACCCTCTCTCCAGCGACAGCCTAACCCACCAAGGGGAGATGTTGAGCCCCGCAACTGTGCAGATGGGACCGTAGTCTCTGCACTTGCAGCCCAAGGGGTAGGGACGGTCGGTCCTGTCCCCCAGCCCCAGAGCTGTGTACCCAGAGGGGAGACGGTCGGTCTCCCCCTCCCACAACCAGGCTCCAATCAGGCTATTTCAGTGGTAGCGCTGACACCAGGGCAGAGTACCGCTGGTCTCTGCCCACTCAGCAACCCACCAAGGCAGTCTACCAGCTCCCCGCACAGCCGTGGTGAGGAACCTGAACCTGGACAAGCTGCTACTTTATCCAGGTGGAGTAAACATTTATTGTGGGTGGGAGGTACTGCTGTTTGTGCTTCGTGGGTGGGTTGCTGGACTAACCAGGGCACTGACCGGCAGGAGGTCAGATACCCTGTTAGTCTGGGGGGTAAAGGGGAGAAGTGTGGCGAAACCGACCTCGCCACGTGTCCTTGGAGGGGGCTGCTTGCCCGCCTCTTGCCTTTGGACTATGGCCCTGGGAGATTGGGCCCTTTTACAAAACGTATTCGGCCCTAACAGAGTGCATGTCACTCATTCTGGCCCTTTAAACACAGTGGGGCCATTCGGTACTTGCCCTGTGTGAGCAGTGATACCCCCAGATAGCTATGCCATGGAGCCTATTCATATAATGAAAGACTATGGGAAAGACTTTGGCTCCATGGCAATTAAACTGTATTTGTGTGGTCTGCGTGCCATTCACCTAATAATGTGCACGCAGACCTGAGGTATCCGGGGATATGTTACATGTCTGTGTTTAATGTATAAAAAGTAACTTTATATATTTTAAAACATAATCCTGTATTTAGGTCCCCACATGTGTAATGGAGTTTTGTCTTTGACCTGGGAGATAATTGGATTACTTCTCCAATTATCTCCAGGGCAGAAGGGAGGAAGCCATGACGCATTGTGGGGATGTTTTACTTTTACTGTTTGAGCCAGATTTTGCCATGCTGCCAGCCAGGGCCCAAAAGTTACTTTTACTAACTTTTGAACCCCTGGTCTGATTAATGCCAATTTTTAATATGTTGTTCCCCTGAGTGGATTGATCGTGGATATGTATTTTTATGTGAATGTGATGTATGGTTTTAAAGTTACAGAGTATGTGTGGAAACTGTATTTTTACTGTATGTAATAATTATGTTAATTGCTTATCTGAGGGGAGGGGATGTGTGGGTTGTACTGTTGCTTGATTGGTTGTTTTATGCCTCCCCCTGGGTGTGTCCTGTATGTGCACAACCGTAATAAAAACCAGGCTGGGTGTTCCAGACCTGAGTTCCTGCTTAACCCTCAAAGTGAAGTGTCGTCTCATTATTGGGGGAGGATTTATTGTATGCTGTTCCAGTTTGACTGCTAGGAGTGTAAACCTATTTGCATGTTTTTTCCTATTCGGCTGTATACAGCATTCATATGCTTGAGAGTATTCATATGCTTCTCCGTTTTGGTGATTGTGGTGTCTGCCAGAGTGCTTGGAGTCCTCAGGAAACGCTAGGAGCATCCTTCAACGGAGGTACCCAGTTGGGGTGCCAGGCGATCCGTTACAGAGACACACATAAACGTCCGTGTGTGGTTCCTATTAAAGCAGTTGACTCCCAGAACTGTGTGTCATCCAGTTACTGGGGGATTGGGATTATACTGCTGAACTGTGCTTTCCTTCGTGCTTAACAGAACAACAGTGGAGATATTGGTTTTATTATTGCAGCTCCGCTACAGTAGGACAATTAATTTAACATAGGTTCCAAAGCTAAAACAAATAATAGTGGTGAGAGCAGGCAGCCCTTCTGAGTGCTGCTATTAATGTGGGAAAAGCTGCCCATTCATACATATTCTGGTGAATACTTGGACCCAAATACTAAGACTCCCAACAAGGCTTCAAAGTAGAGTCAGTCCACCCAGTCAAAGGCATTCTCAACATCAGAGATTGCTCTATGGAGTAGCTTGATGACTTTGATGGTATTATCTTTGTATAACAGATTAAGCAAACATTTTGCAATGTGGATGATAACAAAACAGTGCTTTGCTCTGTGGTACAATGTTTGCCACGCTAATTAACTGTAATAAATCCAACCGTCGTGCAGCCCAGGGATTTTAGCTATTTGCCTGCTGGCTGTATAGATTTATTTAAATTCGGGCTCAATGTTGAATTTTTCAAGTTTGGATTTGCCACATTCGGCCCAGATTCAGCTGTCTGGTGGAGATCAGCCCAAATCCAGGCCTATTCAGACATTGGTGAATTAAACCAACAATGTCCAGATTGTTAGTTTGGATGTCCAGTATGCATCTAGATGGTTTTGCTCAGTTCAGGTTGGACCATTCAGATTTAGTGAATAACCCTGCTAGTATCAATCCATATAGGGAGGAAACTCTTGATAAATACATATAATCTGGTGATGATGCACTTGATTATATGTATTTATCAAAAGTTTCCTCCTTGCATAACTACAATGTTATACTTGGACTCAAATAAAATAATGCAAAAAAACAAACAAATAACAAAACATGCAACTAAAGACAAAGTGAAAATATAGACAACCCATATTAGCATTAAAGCAAATGTATTTAAAGTACAATAAAGGTAATCAGAGATAATAGGGTTATAAGTGAGGTTCATAAGTGAATGAAACACACATTTAAACATATCACACTCAGATTTTATTGAGCCTGTTAGAACACTGGCTCAGGTATATGGGCTTGAGTGTGATTTCCGTATATCCCAATCAATAGCAGCTTTTCGGCCATTACTATGGTAATCCCAGCCGCTCTCGCAGCCCGACCTCTGGGATGCAGCACAACCAAGTGATAAGTGAAACAGTGAAGTGGAGTGTGCAAGAAAAGAATAAGTGTGAAAGGATGGGAGGACTCTTGTAACAAGAGAAGCTACCCAAGAATAGAAAAGATTTCTTAAAGAGATTAATTTTTAATTGTGAAGTGGTGTATTTGTGAATTAGAGAGGATGTGAATGGATGTGGTAGGGTTTTTGAGGGTTTTGCTTTATATTTACAGTTGTTTGAAGTGAGTCCTGAATGGTATGGAAGGTTAATGTAAGGAATGGCAAAGAGGGTGATGATTGTTAGAAGTATTGAATGTAAAATTCACAATAGATTGTAGTGATGGGATTTGTGTATTGGAAAGCCCAATCAAAATTGAATTTAAGTATAAGGTGTGAAATTATACATTTTGAGGCTCTGTACATTAGATATGTGAATCTACCTGTGATTAGATTCACTAGGGTGAACGGAGGTGATCAGTGCATTATTACCTGCCATACAGTGCATTATCACTGTGATCAGTGTATTATTATTACAGTGCATTATCACTGTGATCAGTGTATTATTATTACAGTGCATTATCACTGTGATCAGTGTATTATTGTTACAGTGCATTATAACTGTAATCAGTGTATTATTACCTGCATTATAGTGCATTATCACTGTGATCAGTGTATTATTACCGGCATTAGAGTGCATTATCACTGTGATCAGTGTATTATTACCGGCATTACAGTGCATTATCACTGTGATCA
This sequence comes from Pelobates fuscus, assembly GCF_036172605.1. Classification (NCBI taxonomy): domain Eukaryota; kingdom Metazoa; phylum Chordata; class Amphibia; order Anura; family Pelobatidae; genus Pelobates; species Pelobates fuscus. Next base: position 52,792,079 of record NC_086318.1, on the reverse strand, counting down.
GTGTTTTATTACCGGCATTACAGTGCATTATAACTGTGATCAGTTTATTATTAACTGCATTATTACCTGCATTACAGTGCATTGTCACTGTGATCAGTGCATTATTTCTGGTAATTATTGGGTGGCATCACCTTTTACACCATGTAGGATTCTAAAACATAGTCTGTTAAAACATGGAGTATTTCTAAAACATGGAGTTTTCATTACCAAACACAATGTGGTAGTATATCCACAGTGAGGTTTTCTCAGTGCAGTTAAAGCACTTGAAGGCTATTCCATGCATCCACTACCTTTTACTCAGAGGGTAGTGGATGCACGGAATAGCTTTCAAGCTGATGTGGTAGAGGCTAACACAGTTAGGGAGTTTAAGTATGCATGGAATTGGCATAAGACTGTCCTAGCTAAAATATAACGCCAGAGACTAATGAAAGTACTTAGAAAATTGTGCAGACTAGATGGGCTAAATGGTTCTTATCTGCCGTCACATTCTATGTTTCTATGTTCAGTTCTATTTAGAATCCCTATGGTATTTGTTAAAGACCTTCATTCTGGGAAGGCCATTGAGCCAGAGACAGATGCTTTAGGGCTTTCACTCCAGAGGCAACCCTGGAATATTTTAGTCAAGTTGCATTTTTTACAGTCATTTCTGTATTTGTCCCATATCAATAATGAGTGCAATGATTTTATTTTGTCCTATAATTAAATGCTACCCTATATATTTTGTTCCTTCACATGTTCCTTTGAGATTTCCAATGTGTTTGCTGGTATGGTGAAATACACATAGAGAGAGCCCCGATGAAAGAATTATTTTGTGCCACCCTATCACAACGGTGGCCAAAAGGTAGATTACCATCTGTCGTACAGCAGCTTTGCTAGCTGGGGATCTTCCATTTTCCCATCCTTGCAGGGTTGTATTTAGCACTGAACAGTGTTTGTGTGTTTGAATGTAAGCATGCTTTTATATAAAGGTGTATTTGTGTGGATGTAAAAGTTTGTTGGTATGTAGTGTTAATGTTTGAATATAGGGTTGAGTCTGTATATAGTGTTAATGTTGGAATGCAAGGGTGTATTTGTTTGTAGTGTTGGTGTTTAAATGCTGAGATGTATGTACATATACACATACATTGACACAAACATATACACACACTGGCACAGATGCAGATACACAGACAAACAGATAAAAACACTGGCAGACACACTGACACATATGACGATATACAGATACACACACTGACACACATGCAGATACACAGACACACAGAAACACACAAAGACACATATACACATGATGGTGTTTTAACTAATAACAGGCATGTGTTGTTAATTGGTTGTGATATACCACAATCATCAATATCATTATGGGACATTTTTTCACCCATTTGCTAAGTTACCTGTCGCCATTGATCTGTAATGGAATATATTAGTGTACAAATATGTTAATGTTCCAAATATCAATCATTTAGTGCCCGAAACTCCCAGCTTTAACCTAATAAAGATAAAAACTCTTTGATCATTCACATCTAAACCGTAAAGATACCTTACATGAATACTAAACATCTGTTTTTTTTGTTCAAATCTATTTATGATAGCATATTTTTTGAATAGCTGGTGATAAATTCCTATCATCACATATCATTGAGCATTGTAATCAATTCTAATTAAGTTGGAGAAGAAATGTAAAGCTTTGCAAATTAATTTAAGCGTTGAGTTAAACACTAAATGGGTTCAAAATGCATTGACGTATTAGGATCTTAACCTTTAGTCATTTTGCAAACCTAACTCTGTCTAGGCGCAACAAAAATAATAGGCATTGCAACCCCAGTGTCAAATATCCCCATAAATCATATTCACAGGGCGATCTTTTCCTTCATAGAATACAATAGGATGCAAAGAAATTAGCAATTACAAGGCGCACATGTGAATGTTAATTTTCTGCAAAGAATTGTCTTCCTAATTTATTCATCCTTCATATACAAATAAGAGCCTGGCAAGGAGGCTATGCACTTTTCTGTTTTATGAGAACATGGCATATTTTAGTATTTTCACTGAGTGTTCTCTCTAAGGCATTATGACTAATAATCAGCCAAACAAATATTAAATAAAATGAGCTGGCGGACTTAGTTCAACTTATTTCGAAACATTATAACTTAATCCACTGTTAAAAGAACAGAATGTCATTATCCAGAAGCGATTAGCAAACTTTCTTTTATGTAACTCGCTGCCTGCAGTGCAAACACACAGAGCTCAAGACAAATTTATAATAAAACTTAACAATGCTCACACCTATTTCTTTTACGAAATGTCATTTCAATAAGCTGGATAGGCCAATCGCAGCAACATTAAATAAGCGCTCTGTGTCTAATTGTTAACTATTATGTGCAGTGACTCATGCATCTTGATTACACTGGATACCATTTGTTTTGAACATTTCATGTAACTGAAAAACCGAGATATATATTTGAAATCTATTTAGGGAGTACACATGGTGATTTTATAACATGTTATTTTACGCCACTGCTTGGTACAGAGAGGCAGGATATAGTTTGAAAATGATATGTATTCTGTTATGTTTCTGAGATAACTCCGTTAGTTAATGTACTTACTGTAGAAACCGTTCAAAGCAAAGGGAATAATTAAGTCTATTGAGGTTAAAAGGAACACTTCAGTCAAGAAAAGAAACAAAAACAAACAACAAAAACATAAAGTGTACGCTGACTATATACATTAGAACCATTTTTAGGTGCATAAATTAATCTCTATGCAAAATAAAATTACTAAATGAGAGGACATTGTATCACAGACATGTATGCCCTGCTGCTGTCCTAAGGTTGATGAAAACCTAGCCCTAACCCTAATTCTAAAAATCATTAAACAAAAAAGATATTTGCATTGAATCATACATATATAAATAATGTTATCTGTAACCACTCAGCTTTTGGTCTTGAGATAGAGTGAGTATGGGGCGTTCTAGAAACATCACAAGCCACTAATCATAAAATTGACGTTATGGCTAAGGTTAGGCATACGGACGCACGAACATGATAGTTAACATGTATGGTTATGAATACTCACTTGCCCATCCCTTTGTCTTATTACTTTGGGAACACACTACATTCTGGTTTGTCATTCATCACCTTATCTGTCTAGCAGTAATGATGTACATCGGTATGACTGCCCCAAATTGTATCAAAACATTCATACTCACATCTTCTGGAGAAACCAAATATGTGCCATTTGGTAGTCATTCAGTTGAGCCACATAAATATTTATCATTGGGGTTGTTGCAGCCCCTACATGTTTGGCTTTCCTGTTAACTATTTTGGTATTTACTTAGATTTGTTTTTTTATTTTCTCTCCACCTCAGTGATCCTGGATAATTATTTGATTATTTTTTTTATCCCCAAAAACTTTGAATATGACTATTATGAAACAATGGGACTATTTTCCCTTGTGTTGTTTGTTTTTGTTTATTGTTGCGTTTTTAATGGTATTGCCTATGATTAATTATTTAAGGTCATTCCTATTCTCACAAATATGCACACACACAAACTTGGTTGTTTTTTATTAGAGAGAGAGAGAGAGAGAGAGAGAGAGAGAGATGATAGATGAAATAGATAGGCAGGCAAGCAGACAGACAGACATATGCTGTAGAATTATTAATATCATTCTTTATTTCTATTATCATGCACTGTGGAAAGTTGTTAACACTGTTCTCTGCTTTGGGATCTCAAATTTACTAATTTTGCAATGTGACTAAACAGAGAAGCTCTGAGACTGCACAAAACCTTTGTAATGTTTAGCACATTGTTAGACAGTTCATTATTATAATCTTTCATCAATGCAGCACTAAACCTAGGCTCAATGAATCATGCACCTGCATAATTTAATGCATATTGCTCTTGTAAACTTCCAGAATAACAATGCAAAGCAGCTGGAACAGTGAGATAGCTATAAATAGACATACACCTTGTACTTCAAAGTAAAAACTGTGAACGATGCAAGTAGGATAGTGGTATGGTATGGTTCTATAGACATCCTAAAGGATGGTTCTGTAGATGTATCAAAAATATATATATCAATAAATTGGCTCTTTGGTCAAGTAGGGTTATAATATAATACAATCCTAGATGAGATGTGTTCCAGATATGCCTGATAACGATTTTGTTTTAAAAAGAAAAAAGCATGATTTGCAAAATTTCTATTGTATCCATCCATGATACATGAGGATATGACCAAATGTTAAAGGGTTAGTCCAAGCACCATGACCACTTCTGTTAAATTGAAGTGGCCATGGTTCTTGGGGTCTGTACGTGTATTGTTTCGCTTTGAAACACAGCAAATACAGAGTTTAATCCCTCTGTAACTCCACCTCCAGCACTGTCAATGTGGTGTGATCAGCCAGCTCTGGACAAGAGTTCTGGACAAGCTGATGTCAGTCCTGTGAATTTTCCTCAAGCTCTCAGTCAATGAATGAAGTCAATGAAAATATGGTGCCCAGCAGTTATCCAGGTAAGAGGGCAATTTGTTGCAAAATGATTTGCCCTATTACTGAGAAATGGGGCTTGGATACTCTTTACATTATGACCACTGCAGCGGGCTTGGAGTAACTCTTTAAATTAGATTGAATGGTAGAAAACCCAAAGTGTTGCATGCATCATGCTGATTGAGTTGTGAAGGTATTTTAGAATTTTGTTTTATCAAGGAAAATGGAAAGTAATATTTCAAAAATATTAAAGATTTATGTTGTTGAATTGTTCATTTCAAAATCTGATAGTTTTCCAACAGTTTTAAAATACTTTGGTACATTTGGAAAGGATAATTGAAGGTTTGTGATAAATAACATTATTTTCATTACGATATTTAATTTGTGCAATATAAGGATTGGATCATCATACATTGCTGAGCGGCAACATAAATATAAAAAAAATAAAGTAAAAACGTAGAGAAAGAGGCTTTCACTGCTAAGTGCCAATTAACAGGATGAGTTTTGCCTAAAAGACTCCACAGTCAACTTACCTGGCATGGGATTGCTCTCTATAAATTAATTTCAAGTGAGGATATATTATCTTCTAATAATTAGAACTTGAAGAATTGTAAGTAAATGAAGGGTCAAATAACACTGAAAACATACCGTTTACAAATCCACTGCCTATACTGTCAATGTAACAATCTTGGATTTTGCCATCCACAATAAAGTGACATTCTACTATATTAAACTAGACTACTTTGTGTACTTTATACACTTTAGGTTACCAGACACAAGTGCCGGATGTTCCTGTTGATTTTATTAATTCACTGGTGAGACTGTTTAAGGTACTTTCAGTTTCAGAATTATTTGTGTTGTTGAGTTCTCGTGACTCTGTATCTCACACACTCATCATCTTTGAAAAATATACATTTACAGGTCCTTATCAACTTGTCTTATTTCAAAAAGTAAAGTACAACAACACTATATTAATTCCTATATCATATTTATCCAGGGTGCTTTACATAATTAGCAATGACACAGCCATTAAATATTAAATTGTAATGCAGTCACAGAATACATTATCTGCTGTATCAGAATTTGAAACTGTCAAAAAACTTCAAATCAGACTGTGTTGATATGCTTGTGAAATAAAAAGAGATCAAGTACCCGTGTGATTCCAGTTTCACAGTTATATGGGGAACAAACAGCAACACTTAAGTCCACACATGGCTTTCCTCAAGCCCATAAGTACTTTGTATGCTTTTCCCACGCAACATCAGGGTTGAGATTACGCTATGATATGATTGAGTCATGATGTGTCACACTCTTGTGGTCAGGTTTTACTTGAAGGTGGTCATTTTTAATATCATTTTTTTTCTACATGTGCATTGTAAGTACCTTATTTAAGCACCGGGATTATTTTATTTATGCATGTTTGCACTTTGTAAATATTTTATTTTATTATCAGGGTTATGTATCATTGGTACTGTTACTTTGCACTAAACACTAGACACTTTACACTATATATAAAGTTAACTTACCAAAACTTGTGATTTTCAAAGAATTCTTTATTACTTTATTACATCACAAATAAAATCCAAAGGTCGAATTGCACTGTGATACGCTGTCAGGAATGAGAAAATCCTGTGTCTTGGCTGAAACATTGCTACGTGTTTCCAATAAAACTTTGAAATCATAAACATGTTAGTGATGGATCCTTTTTATTTCACAAGCGGATTTGAGTTTTATGCTCAAGATCTCTATAGCACCATGACTGACCTATTCTCTCTCCCAAGTTTGGTGAGCGCAATCTCATTTATCTTTTACATTCTGTTCATATACTGGTCATAACTGAACACCTATACCCATTAAGTGTACATAGAATTACATGATATTATATAATTAGCAGTGACAGTCAAGAGGAAAAACAATAAGTGGCCAACAGAGTGCGGAGATTGAGCTAATTCCGGCAGTGAAGAAGTGAAAATGAATATAATTTAGAAAGAACTTCTGAATTTTCAGGTTGGGGTTAAGGTACTTAGAGATAACAGGGAGCTGAAGAAGGGAATGGGTATAGTATGTGATGAAACAGAAATTGTATTCACTTACACACACCCAATTTCAGTTTTGAGGTTTAGCCAGAAAATTACATTCATAGTTTACTAATTGTATTTTTTTAATATAACATCTGAGGACATTGTGTACAATGCAATCATTAATATTCGCATGGATTCAGAAATCAACATACTAATTGTAGCCAGACTAATATATTGATAAGCAACAGCCTAATTATATTAAATGACAGCAGTACAATTATATTATCTGAGTGGAGCTGTGATCCACAGAATAAATCATTGTTTACGTCTAGTTCTCCAAACTGACAATGCACCCATATTGTAGATGAAAAATCCTTGATATGACTCCATTTCCACAGTCTACCTAATGAGAGCAGAACAGAAAAAATAAAGTCAAAGAATATTCAGTTCTACATGCAACTCATTGTCATCACAATTTAGTTTTTTTAAAATAAACTGTAAACTAATTTATAATATTGTGAAAAAGAGGACTGAGTGACCAAGTCATCATGAAAAGTCTTCTAGAAGTAGGTCTTCTGTTCTCCATTACAGCAACTATAGCGTAACATTGATGAAAGGACTAACTACGTGAACTGCAATAAATAAATAAATGAATGAAAAAAAATGGGTAGCAGTAAAAAATATGAAAAAAAAAAATCTATATTTATATATGGTATAGTTAATAAATATAGTATATATAAATACAGTCTTTTTCTCTTTTTAATGTTTCTTCCCCCCCCTCTGTTGAAAAATGCATTCCGTATGTATTATATATATGATGTTAGACCAAAGTGAACCAATACACATAATATGATAAATGTTCTCAATTATATACCTCATAATAAATTATTCAGTATTCAGGAGATTCTGGATACATGTCCCGGGTACTGTTAACATAAGCTGTAAAAGAGAGGGAATAAAGAATTATAAATCCATAAATAGTTACTAAAAATAACTGTGCAACAAACTTCATATGAATTCCCTTAGACCAGAGTGTATCCAAATTACATAACTACAAAATGTAATGTTTGCGGGCAATAAAATATTCTGAAACAAGTAACTAACGTATTTGTCCTAATGGTATACTTAATTTTAGAGAATCTGTCCCTTGGTACATATGGTGATCTCATCCACATAAACCAGACCAAATGGACAGTTTAATAAATTGATGACATCACAGGTTTAAAATCACATACAGTAATCATTGATCACAGACTACATTTTAAATATGAGAAGGCGCAGACACGAATCATAAATGTTTAACCATTTGTAGTCCTATATCTGCTTTTATCAACATATGGTTCATGTGCGTAGGTAGAGGGTGAGCTTAAACCAAAAGCTCAGCCCAGACAACTAACCGGACACAGCCGAGGAGGAACAGCCCAAGGCTTTCCAGAACCAAATTAGCTGTAACAAACCATGCACATGCTCACCATCAGACCGAAAACCACCGAGCTGCCCCTGAAATGCCACCCACTCACACCATGCCTTACCATATCGCTGCCAAGTAGACTCCAAGACGGAACCCCGAATCCAAGACATTATTCAGTCAGCCCAAGGCCCAACAGATCCACTGGGCATGGGAAGCCCAACTCATGTGCCCTGGGCGCCACCGCCCCGAGTTCTGGCCACTGAAAATGAGAAAAAGCATCTGCTGTAACTTTAGCAACCTGGGCACATGCACTGCCCTACAACATACATTCAGAAGCAAACAGCGCAGTACTATCCGCCGCCGAAGCCGAACCACAGAAGGGAAAGAGGCCTACAAATTTTGATGGCCAGCACTACCTCCATATTATGACAGTGGAAGTCCTCCCTACAATTCCTGAGGAGATCACTCCAGAGCTCCACCACCACCACGATAGGGAAAGGCTCCAAGAAAGCCAAGTTCTTAGTCAACCCCGCTGAATGCCAAGATTCTGGCCAAGATTCGGCACACCTGTGGGCCCCAAAGATGGCCCCGAAACCCACCACATCGGTGAAAAGATGGAGCTTGGCATTGGACACTTCAGGCGCCTGCCAATACGACCGACCATTAAATCCGTACAAGAAGATGGACCAAACCACCAGATCTTCATGCAATGGGTGAGTGATATGCACATAATGATGAGGGTATTCCACCCCCACGGTCGCCAAGCGTCGATTAAACACCCTTCCCATCGGAATAATGTGGCATGCAAATTGTAGCTTACCCAGGAGTGGCTGCAGTTGTCACAACTGACTCTTCTTGAGGGACCCGGTGGCAGAGACCAAGACAAGCAGGTCCAACACCTTATCCTCCAAAGTTCATAGAAGGTGTGTTGTCCCGCACCACCCATTCCAGGATTGTACTGAAACATTTGAAATAGAAGCAGGAAATTGAGCAACCCCAGGGTAGACACAAATCCATATAATAACGGTCTTGGAAAAAAAAAACAATACGTGATGGCAGTCTCAATATTAGCCTTTGCCATAAGAGCTCCTGGGCCCGACAACCGGACCATTTGAACTGCCGCGTCAAAGAACGCGAACGACACCCTGCACAACTCTTCATTAATATCACTATTAACTGAGCCCCCGAATGGGAAGGATAAGTGGTGAATCAGCCAAAACTTACCCTCCTCCTTCTTAGGCATCACCCCAACAGGGAGAGACGTAGGTTAGGGAGTGGCTGTGCTGCGAATAGGCCCGCCATCCGTCCAAGAGACAGCTCTTTTTTGAGCTTGTCAGCCACCACCTCGGGGTTATCCCGAACTGACTTGAGGTTCAGACAAACCACATGAGAGTCCATCAACCGATGGTGAATCCAAAACCCATCATGCAAACCCCCAAGTATGGTTCCTATAACGGCTTAGCCACGGTTGCATCGAGGCAACGTCAACCGGCATCCTCACCTTTCAAGGCCACAGTATCTTCATGCTCACCGGCTTTTCCCTGCTTGAAGAAGCAGGATGCAGAGTGAGAAACCCCACACCCGGAACATTCATGTTTAAACTTTCAACCGGTACCCCACTTAGACTGACTCATTGAATTGTCAGCAGCAACCAGTGCACATGATCAAGGCTGACGAGGAGGGTTCCCCATCGCACCCCTCCCCCCCGAGAAAGGATGACATATCACCCTGATGCAAGGCCGGGCGAGTCATAATCGCCAGCCACAAACCAATATCCATTTAATCCCAACCAATGGACGGACAAACTGCCAACTGCTGGTGAAACGTCTCATCATAGCGCCACCAGCTCAACCCACCATACACTCGACATGCAGTCCAGACTGTATGTACAGGGGTGAGCATTTTCCCGGCACCTTTTCCCCTATAAAAGTGGTTTAGGATCGAAAAGGCCCTGATCCAATTCCCAAACGCTTTTGGCATGTTCCGATACAGGAACTTGTCTTTGTCGTAGTCCTTAGACTCCTTATCAGGAGGGGGGAAGTCCTTCAAGGGGAGCAGGGAGAAAATCTCAACAAACAACACCTTCCAAATTTTTTTATACACCTCCTGGCGCAGGGGACCCGATCAACACATATAGGCCTCACCATGTGCGGCCGGCGCAACCTCCATGCTCGGCGGAGACACCGCGGATGCGAGAGATTCAGGAACCACTATGGCATAGGCTACCAGAATCTCCCCCGGAACAATCACCCCAAGCCCCCCTGAAGAAGTAACAGGAGAAGGGCACGTCCAAGGTAGGGGCCGCTGAACTACATTTCCAGGTATTCAAAAGCACTTTCAGACACCCCATCAGTGAAGCCCAAGCCCCAGGACCGACAGGGCTACCCCTATTCCCTGTCTGACCATCTACCAATGCAGAACTGGACTCACCAGAGGACACGGGAGTTGAATGGAGTAGCGGAGCCATAATTACCGGAGGCTGGGCCAGACCACTTCCAATGGGAGCTATACCAGTGTAGCACTTAACGATGCCTGGAACATGGCCCAGTCCGGAGCCACCTGGGAAGAAAGAATAGGTGAATTTGTATCCCTCCCCCCGACCCAGAATGGCAGGCCCACCACAGGGGGATGGGGAAGGCAAGGGGTGCCAGGTAGATCCAGACTGCACCCCGAGGGAGGACAGTGGGCTATCATACGGGAAGGGGGAGGAGACAGCAGCCTCACACCACTACCAGCCACCACCATCACTTCAGAAGGGAAGATCTCTGCCCCCCCCATGGAGACACCCTTAAACCTATTCACCCGCCTGGAGGCCCGTCCACCACTCCACCCGTCTGGGCTGTGGGACGCATATGGTGGGCCCGCCGATGAAGACAAGGCCGCTGGAAAACCCTTAATGGCTGCGGGAGGAGATTCAGTCTGCTCTGGAGCACCATCAGTCTGTGTAGCCACGGACCAGCATTCCCAGGAAGAAGGACAGCGGCTCTTCTGTGTGGGGCTGGAGAATTGGATGATAAGCTGGCGCGGATGACCACAGACCATACCACTGCCTGCGTAGTGACCGGAGCCCGCAAGGGAGGTGAAGCAAGCCTTGCAGCCGCAGACCAGCAGATCCGCAAGGCCAGGCCAGCACTCCTGAGCCCAAAAGGGCCCTTAGCTTCCCTGGGAGGGAAGGTGGCAACAGCTGCGAAGGCCTGAAAATGAGCCAGCTGAGCCTGCATCTTTTAAGGACTCAGCCCTGAGGGCAGAGAGGACAGCTTCGATATCCATACCAACCCTGGCAACAAACAGCAGGTATAACGAGAGCAACAACCAGCAATTACCGAGCTGTTCCCAATTAATAATTAAGATAGCTGCTATTATGTGAGATGGCAACCTATTTATACTAGCCCACCCATCTACTCCGTACTACTCCATCCACATCCCAAGACCACTTTATCACATTACTCTGTATACACTCCCCTCACACTCACATGTTCCTGTTTTGCCTAGGCCTTTGCCTGACTCCTCAGGGTCTTTATCTACTTACTTGATATTCTTACTTTGGTATTCTTAACTGGTTTTCCAGCCCATGATATTTGATGATTTTGTGTTTTTGAGGTTTTGTTTGTTTTTTTAAAGTGATATTGTTATAAAAAAAAATACATTTATCTAAATCACTGCCATATACATTTAGTATAACAAACCAGTTTCTATCCCTCCATCCCCCAGTATGGGCAAGAATGTTGCTTTAATAAAGATGAGTTTGATGGAGCATTGTAGTCAGGCTATTGAGTTTAAATGTTCTTGATGGAATGGACAGCTGGTGAAGGGATTGGTGCAGAAAATGAGCTAACCCATAAGCCAAGTCAAGGCTAAATAGGGTCCTAGAATGAGGCACTTGCAGAGAATCCCAGTAAGGAAGTATTTCCCAAGTAAGTTAATTAATCTCATAAGAGCAAGCATTAGGCTGTTAGAGTAGGACCTGCCAAGAATGGGGTACATTGACATTGTGGCAGACTTATGCAATATATGATCATATAATGTAACTAAACCCCCATTATTTTTTGCCCAGGTGAGGTGTTTAATAAAACTATTACAATCTCTAAGATTTTAAATCATTATTTAGTGAATAAGCGAGTGTGCTGGGTTCTGTATTTTGTATATTTTACCCCCATCAGCACCCTATAATGTATGCATGTTCAGGTGAGTGCAGCCCTCTTGGTTTCTTTTATATATTTGGGAGTCCAGGCCAACTCCTATAGCCCACCTTTTTTCCTAACATGTGGCTCATGATCAGGTAACCTGCCTGACAACCCAACCAGTCCCCGTGCAACCAATCCAGCAGATTCAAGTCATGTAATCACAGTGTCACTGAGATCACATGCCTCGCATCGGCTGGGTTGGCTGCCAGGAAACTACCTGGGTTGCCAGGCAGGTCCCCTGATCACAAGCCACATGTTAGGAAAGAAGGTGGGCTATAAGGATGGCCAGATAATTAGGGCATGCTATGCCACCCTAACAGCATTAAAACGCTCCTATTGTAAGAAAACCTAGCACACTCAAACGTTGGGAAGGAGTTAAATGGGCTTTCTTAACAATATGCAGATGATGCATACCAGTATTTCTTCAAACTATTTATTGAAAATAATTTGATCTTTATTTTTTTGCTCAATTATAATTTTAATAGGACATACTTGATAATGAGAGAAATCTCAATGTATCTTTCCTGGTGAAATATTTTATAAATTAATAGTGTGCATAATGCATGCAATGAGTGAATAAAGATTTACAATATCTTTTATTTATTATCTGTGAAATAAGAGAGAAAATATCAGAACATAGATATCGAATTAACACCATTTAACCATAACCATAACACCAGTACATTTTTCAAAAATATTTATATAAAACTACAGTTTTGACCAGTACTACTCTGATAGGTAGTAGGTTTCAGTGCTTTTAAAAGATGGATTATAGTTCAAAATGATAATAAATTAAGCTTTCAAACAATTATAGGTTTAATTTATTGCTAATGTGTGTTCTATACCATGTTTGTATTTTTTTTTTACGTAACACTTTAATTTGTTATTAAAAAAAGCCCAACATTTATTTCATGTATAACTTCATAATTCACTATAACAAAGATGCATAAATTATTTAATTTTTGTACTTAGCCATCCGCAGTAAATATGCTTTCACTAATCATGAGAAATTATAATAAAACATGCAGATGTGCCCTGCATTACTGTTGCTTGGTTACACATTAATGTTGCTTGACAACGTGCCACGGATACAGTTATCTTTTCTACAAAGACACACAGTATGCCGAAGCTCCACATTAAGTTGTGTATGTCATAGACATATAAAATATGCTATTTCTTCACACTCTTTTTATTTTGCAACCACAACATGCATAAATATGGAAAAACAATAAAAGACACTGACTGTGACTTTAAATCGAATAAACTAGCAAAATGTCTTACTACACGGTTTTTGGAAAAATATAACTGGCAACTGACAAATTAATGATTTTCTACACTACAAGGATTCATTTAATTTATCTTTTAATTTTGCTGCTTTTAAAAATCCAATTTTATTTTAAGGTCATTTAGAAAAAGCTTCTTCTACTGTTTAGAAAAGATTCTGACACTTCCCTCTAGGGATATATTTAACTAGCACTATAGGGACAAAATTCTCGTTCCTCTAAAGATTTCCTGGTTTTTGTTAATCTGGTTTCTTGAGCTCAAACAACAAACCTTGGATTATAGCAAACACTAAGCACTGAACTGTATCTAATCTGATTGCAAATGTAGGCTAATATATCTGAGATTTCAAAATTCTAGAACTCATGGCTATTTTACTACTATTCCAAGTTTAGTATATACTTTCCAGAGTCTTTAGATCATGGATAGTAGCAGAAAACTGAATTTGGAAATATTTTCCAGGTTCAGTACAGCATGTACCAAACCAAATGCATACATTTCAGTGATACTCATAGGTATTCTTAATGCCACTGATGACAAATTGTGGAAATTCTTGTGACAAATAATATCCAGAGAACAATATCCAGAAAGCAACCAGTTTTAATGTCATTCAGTTGCTAACATTTCATTCTATTCTTGTGTTTTCATTCTGTCTTGTGTTTTACTGTATGATTGACTTACTTCAAATTTAGTGGTGACGACTAAATTCATCTGACAAATTGTGAGTCTTTCAGTCTATGAACAGTCCATGAACAGTCTATGAACCTTGTGGACATCATTTTCCTGTTCATAGACTATTTATAGACTAAAGGAGTTCAAGATGATGTGTAAAGACAGGAACCAAATGGGTGAAAAAAAATATTGCAACTCAACAAAGACATCCCCTTCACTCTGTGACCAACCTTCTCTTGACACCTGCTAGTTCTCGCACTGCCAACTATTTTTTTCTGCAGGATTTTCTTAAGGGCTGCCCAGTTCCTATGGAATTCCCTCCCAGTTGATATCAAACCCTGCCCTAACCTTCAGTCCTTTAAGAAGTCATTGAAAATACACTTCTTTAGGAAATCCTACCATCTTACTTGGTGACGCTTGTCATTACAATTGCCTTAATTCCCTTGCCTCCATAGCCCATCTCACACTGTCTTCTTCCACTATTCAGTGCTTCTACACACCACATTTACTAGCTTATTTATAGATAGGCATCTTGTCCATCAATCCCTCCTCCCCTCTGACATGCAATCGTTCCAAATCTGTCTTTCACCATTCCTCATATATAAAAATAGGAATTAAGTGGAGCAAAGGTAGAAACAATAGGGAGACAGTTTACTACTTAGCATAGTAAAAATAGGTGGGTAGAGAGGAATAGGGAACCTATTAACCTATAATTGGGAATATAAGAGATTAGAGATGCTCTCTCCCTGTCATTTGCTGACTCTGTCTAAGGAATAACACAATGTGTGGTATATCATAGAATAAAAATATATGAGTAAGAAAAAATAAAAAGAAGACATATGAGATAAAATCTCTCTTATATAGTATACTGGGTAAAAATTATCCTTAAATCCAGCCTTCTATGTTCACAACTATTAAGCACATTCCTTCATCAATATGCAAAATTGTAAGAACACTTAAAAAGTGCTTAAAAGTATGTGAGCTTATAACTATAAAGATACTGATCCAATATCGTTAAAAATACTTTTTTGAAAAAGAGAAGAAATTCAAATATAATATAAAACTAGTGCATTCACTCTTTCCAGTTACGATACACAGAAAGAGTACATAGTTACAGTTTGTATCTAGTACAGAATGATTCTGTTGCACGTTGGAGATTAATACAAAAAAAATCCTGGGACTTAGACCTGATAATTGTTCTCGGCGCCCCAAGTGGGTTTCAAGTTGTTTGATGTTGCAGGATTGCTGTGAAGTTTGATGTGCTGCTGGAAGAGAGTGATGAGGTGTCAGCTTCCAGACGCGTTTCTCCACTACTGCGGCTTTGTCAATGGAATGGTTGGCATCATTTGGGTATCTTTAACTATAACACAAAAAAACATAATACCTATATATAGGATGTATACATTAGAACATCTATTACAAAAAAAAAATTATCATCATCTATGATTTCTGGAGATATCATAACAAAACATGACAATTATCAGGCAAGTGGCTAGGGCCTGTTTCACTTGTCAGGTGAACAAAATGTTAAGGTGACCCTGCTCCCCCTGTCTATAAGTATGTAAATATTTTTACTTGCAATGTATTGTGTTTGAATCTGTACGTGTATGCAGCTATGTAAATTATTGCAGGGTCAAACATAATGTCAGAAGTGGTATGTGTAAAGGGATCAGAGAGTGGTTAATTTCAGAGTTAGATTAAATAGGATTTTACTACATGACAGGAGGCTTCCTATTTTGCATAACTTTCTTAACTTATGCCTTCAGCAGCACAAGTCAATCATAAAATGTAACTAATCAAAACAAGTAACACATTCAATATAAAGCCCTGGCAGGCATAGCTCCTCCTCTTTCTTTGCTGCTACAGCCAAGGCACAGGTCAGACTAATTTGTTCACAGATCATTTATCTCATAACTGTATTTTCTGCATAGAATTTTTTATATTTGGCTTTTTTCTACACCTGCTCCCTCTCCATACCCTGTCTTACCCTCATTTTTATTGTAACTTCAGTGTTTTATGTTCTCCCTGCTATCCTGAAACCTGCTCAAGCAGGGGCTTGAACCTACAGGCTCCCCTGCCTTTTCACTCTTCTCACAATTGTACCACAATGGTGCACTGTGCAGTGGGTTTTGGGCTAGCAGGAGGGGTACTGCGGGTAGGGGGGGGGCGAGTGGCACTTTTTATTTCCCGGTGGGCTGCGATCGCGGGTACCTATCGGTACCACATAAAGACCACAGGTCTTTACTATACTAGACAATACGGCACATCCATGCTACAACTGGGGTGAAACGTGCCTCTCCAAACATATCTACCACAGTGGTACTGATTACTCAAACTTGGGACATAACAGGGGTGACCCCCTTATGCACTATTGAGACCCTTGATGTCTTCCATTTACATGAGCTACAACCCAATTACACCTCGACCGCTCATCCTGGTCATATAAAATACAAAACAGTATAACCCACTAAACAGCCCTGATTGTCTGACATCCTGGGTGAACCCTGGTTGTACGTGGAGGTCCATTGTGCGTCCAAACATGTGTACCACTGTTCCTGAACCTTTGCTATCTTTCACAGACTGGAAGAGTCAACTGCCTACACTATGAGCGACTCACCCCAACCACCCACCCAAGACTTCCAGTCGATGATAAATGCTGCGGTGGCAGCTTCGGCAGAAAAAGCTATTTCCAAAATGCTAGTGGTGGGCATTGACACCCCGACTGCCGCGGAGGTGATGGATTCCGAGAGATCCAAAGAGGATGCTTTTGCGTCTAAAAGACACTGGAAGGGCACCACCATGGGCCCTCTGAAATCGAAGGAAAAGGCCCCCCTCAAACGAAGCCGCCAGGTGGAATGACTGGACCCAGCTCCCCCTCATATACCATCTTCGGAAGACGATGACTCCCTCCCTACCTGGCGATCCTGGATAAATGGAGAGCGCAGGATTCGCCCTCGGAGGAGGAAAAATGGGAGGATTTGCTACAAGAGGACTCACAATATGTCTGGGAAACTGTCTGAGAAGGTCAATTTGGCAAGAGAGGTTCTCGTAAATCCACTGACAAGTTGGAGGACAGTGCATTCCTCAGGGTACACCCATGTTTTATCCCCGCACAATCAAGCACCCAAGATCGTGCAAATGGGGACTGCCAGATCACTTGGCACAATTCATAGACTTTTGGTTGAGAAAAAAGAAAAAAGAAAAAGTTACCTGCGCTCTCTCCTTAATCCCTGTGTATATTTAGACAAATGGAGGTCATTTAGTTGCTCCAATGGCCATTGGAGGGAATGCCCGCCTGCCAATGTCAAGGCTGACCCCCTAAAGCGTGTCCTAACACTGACCCTTCAGACTGCTTCCTTGAGCTTCTGGCAAAGATATCTCTAATGAGACATTAAGGGATTAAGGAGAGAGCGCAGGTAACTTTTTCTTTTCTTTGGTTTTTACTATATATTGGGGCTGATGTGTACTGTAGTTATTGCTGCCGGCCGAGTAGTGATGGTAGTGAGCGCAGGACTTATCTATTTGTATTTGTATTTACTTTGTATCACACAGCCTTGTCACAATGCTGCCGCCCATCCCATGTGTTCCCTATTAAGGGTTAATAAGTATATAGGGGTGTGTATAAAAAATACCCCTCTATCTCATTCGAGATATCTTTGCCCGAAGCTCAAGGAAGCAGGCTGAAGGGTCAGTGTTAGGACCCGCTTTAGGGAGGTCTGCCTTGACGTTGGCAGGCGGGCATTCCCTCCAA
The DNA here is from genome assembly GCF_036172605.1 of Pelobates fuscus. Taxonomy (NCBI): domain Eukaryota; kingdom Metazoa; phylum Chordata; class Amphibia; order Anura; family Pelobatidae; genus Pelobates; species Pelobates fuscus. The sequence goes on along the minus strand of NC_086318.1, from coordinate 52,774,276 downwards.
TGGCCATTGGAGCAACTAAATGACCTCCATTTGTCTAAATATACATAGGGATTAAGGAGAGAGACACTAGCTAAGATTTTATACTATGCGGACCTCGCACTGTCTCAGGGCACTCCTTTGGATGCCCACGATGTAAGCGAATGGGTGCAACGTGCCATACGCATGCTGGGCAACACTAACTTGGCCACATGTGCAGAACTGTGCAAGGCGGCCCTGCTCAAGATGGACTCCAAACTGTTGGAACTAGGAAAAAATAAACTGGGTCCTCTGGCAAATGGGTTGTTATTCAGAGAACCGTTAAAAAAGCATGTTTATCTGAACACCAAACAGAGGTGTTTTTGGCAGGGCTGGTTGGCATACCTCTTTCACTACATTGTCAGTCACTTATAGCCGAAGGCAGACTGTCCCTCTTTCTACTACATTGCCAGTCACTTATAACCGAAGGCAGACTGTCCCTCTTTCTACAGAACTGGAAAAAGATCTCCATTGATGCCTGGATCCTCCAGACGATAAGGGGCTGAATAATATAATTCATCTGTACACCTGTACAAACCGAACCTCCACCCTCCTTTTGGGCATCAGAAGACCACAAAAAACTCATAGACGAGGAGATTCGCACACTATTTGGATGACACAGGATACTTCAGCAATATCCTTGCAGTCAAAAAGAAGACGGGATACTACCGACCCGTCATCAACTTACACCAACTCAATAGTTTTGTGGTGTATCGACACTTCAAGATAGAAGGTATCCACCTCTTAAGAGATCTCCTCCTCGCAAATGACTGATTCACGCGTTTGAACTTGAAGGTTTCATACCTGACCGTCCACATAGCACCAGAGAGTCGCCCATTTCTTTGATTCATGTGGCAGCACCGACCATGCCAATTCATGTGCTTGCCATTCGGACTCAGCTCAGCGCCATGGTGCTTCACCAAACTTCTGAATCCCGTCATGGAGCACCTACGAGCAAAGGAAATCAGCTGTCTCATCTACCTGGATGACATGCTGATATTCTGCAAGTCTGCATCCAGACTGAGATTTCAAACGAGATTTATTGTTCTGTTTCTCAAATCTTTGGGTTTTAAAGTAATCAGAGAAAAATCGGCACTATCTCCATCCCGAGTAATCCAATTCCTTGGATTCAAAATAGACTACTCACAAAGATAGCAGCAATTCAAAAGGAGATATGATGTATACTTCGGAAAGACAACATTTCTCTTTGACTCCTCGCCAGAGTAGTGGGACTGCTTTCCTCTTCTATCTAAACGATCTTCCCGGGTCCGTTGCTGGCCATGCAACGGCTGAAGGCCCATTATCTGCAATCTGGACACTCATACAACCACTGGATACTGGTCTTGACAGAGGTACGAACAGAGCTTCATTGGTCGCTACTACAAATGGAAGAATGGAACGGCAGAGCAATCTTCGGATCAACTCCAGATTTCATAGTGGAGTCGAACGCCAGCCTTTGGGACTGGGGAGCTAAGAACATGTCCAATTGCTGTATCCTCTTACGCATGGGCAATATCTCAGTGGTTTAATACATAAACCGCCAGAGCGGAGCTCGATCACGTGCCTTGAAAGTGGCGATGAGAGACATATTTAGATTCTGTCTTCCCTGCAACATCACGATCAGAGCAGAGTATCTACCAGGGATCAGCAACCTCATGGCAGACTGGTTCTCTCGCCACTGGCGAAACAGCAGCGACTGGCATCTGGACACTTTGTGTTTGCCAGGTTGAGGGTGATCAGGGGACTGCTCCACATAGACCTGTTTGCATCACGGATGAACACACTACATCTGGCTCCCAGATCCACAATGTGAAGCAATAGATGCTTTCCTACAACCATGGTCATCGCAAGGGGCATATGCATTCCCACCATTCTCGATGTTGTTGAGAGTCCTTCATCATCTTTGCATCACCAGGACTCTAATAATCATACCATTATGGCAGAGTCAAGCGTGGTTCCCCGATCTGTTGACCCTATCACAGGACCACCTGCTGCTCCTTACATTGTTCCCCCTTTTCTAACGAATCCACAAGAGCAACCTCATCCAATGATCTTACAGGAACATTCAGAATTGGTGGCTTGGAGTCTTTCAGGGGATCCGGGTCCATCAATGCCCTATTGCAAATGACTAGAGACCCACTATGGGACTCGTGGGAACCAGGAATTGGATGTAGTTAACTCTCGGCATAGAATTCCTGGAATCGCTGGTGTATGGAGAGGGACTACAATCTCTTTACAGCACCTATCACCACAGTATTACATTTTTTATCTCACCTGTTTTCATCGGGTCATTCCTATCATTTCAACAACGTGATTCGGTCTACGATTTCGGCGGCTCACGTTCCACTTCGTGTCATCCCAGTCAGACAAGACCCTTTGATATGCTGTGAGGTACTATACTGTCCAGACCACCAGCTCTGAAGTATACTCAGTTATGGGTTATACTTGGTTATCTTTCAATCCGACAACTCTCTGACAAGACTCTGACAAACTCACACAACTTTTATGTCTTATTTCCTTTTGTCGAGTTTCAAACGTTCGAGCATTCAATGTGGATGGCTTTTTGGTATCTACAGATGGAGTTTCCTTTTCAGTATCACGCTGAACCAAGACGAACTCCGCAACCGTGTATTACCCGTTTTTTCCGGCGGCTCCCAGTCTCTGAGCGATGAACACATTGTTACGATATGTGGAGGTTACTAAACCCCTTCGGTCATCGCAATCTTGTAAACTTCTCATTTTTTATACCAGACCATACAAACCAGTTACAACCACCACACTAGGGAGATGGGTACATTGACTTTTATCCCTGGCAAGAGTGGACACATGTTTCGGCGCTCACTCAGTACGAGGCGTGGCCGCATTTTGGGCTTTCACGGCGGGGGCCTCCATGGCCGATATTCACCATGCAGCGGACTGGACGCGGGAAGATACTTTTTTTTAGAGTTTTTTATTTCTGTCAGACTTCACACACATCCTTTACTTTTTTACCACAGCGTTAGAAATGCAAAATAGGAAGCCTCCTGTCATGTAGTAAAATTTTAGATTATGCTAACGTAGTGTACCTATAATCTTAATTTTAATAATGACTGGAGGTGAGTATTTTCCCACCCTGGGTTTCCCTCCATATAACTCTTGTGATATTTGGAATACATTATGATTCGGTTTATCATGTTACTGTGAATTATACTGCAAGTATTATTCTAGGTATAGTAGATGATTGTATTACTGCCCAGGTTTTGATACATTTCTTAAAGGGACACTGTAGGCACCCAGTCCACTTCAGCCCATTGAAGTGGTCTGGATGCCAACTCCCATCACCCTTAACCCTGCAAGTATAATTGTTGCAGTTTTTATAAACTGCAATAATTACCTCACATCTCCCAAATATGTGACCTACACAGTCCCCTACACACTTACTGTAAAAAGACATATATTGTTTAAAATGCAAGGAACTGATCTATAAAGAGACTGCAATTGCATTATTTATTAACCAAAGGCATGTGGAGTTTGAAGGGTTCTTTGCACACCCTCTTATATCTTCTGTAGTCAAGTTGCTCTTCAATGATTGCAGCTGTTATACAATGTGCATTACTTAGTGCTGTCCCCACTCTTCCTGCAAGGCGCTTCCTGTGTGAGAGGCTGTTAGAGGGCAGGTTAAAAATGATCCCTTCCACTTCCTGTACAGCCTCACACACAGACACTGGAGGCGTTGGGACAGCACTGGGTTTTACACCCTTTCTAACTGTTCCTGCAGCTCTGCTATTAAGCTGTAGAAGACTGACTGGACTACAGAGGACACTGGTCAGTGGCGTACATACCAGGGTCGCAGGGGTCGCGGCTGCGACCGGGCCCGGACCACCAGGGGGCCCGGCCGCCCCTGCGACCTGGTTTGTACCCACAGGGCCAGCCTCTTCTGCTGGGGGGCCCAGGAGCCGGCCACCTCCGGGCCCCCCGAGGCTGGCCCTGCTGTCACCCGGCTGGCGGGCGCGCGAGGGAGCACTGTCCCCTGAGTGCTCCCTCTTCAGCTCCCTCACGCACCGCACTGAAACCGGAGCCGGAAGATGACGTCATCTTCCGGCTCCGGTATCAGTACGCGGCGCGCGAGGGAGCTGAAGAGGGAGCTCCCTCGCGCGCCCGCCAGCCGGGTAACAGCAGGACCAGCAACACCACTGGACCCCAGGGAATCCCCCCAGCTCTCACACAGGTAAGGAGGCTGGGGGGATTAAATTTAAAAAAAAAACAGAAAAAACGTGTGTGTGTGTTTAGTGAGTGTGTTAGTGAGTGTGTGTGAGTGTGTGTTAGTGAGTGTGTTAGTGTTAGTGAGAGTGGTAGTGAGTGAGTGCTAGTGAGAGTGTTAGTGAGTGTGTTAATGTGAGTGTGTTAGTGAGAGTGGTAGTGAGTGAGTGTTAGTGAGAGTGTTAGTGAGTGTGTTAATGTGAGTGTGTTAGTGTTAGTGAGTGTGTTAGTGTTAGTGAGTGTGTTAGTGAGTGTGTTAGTGAGAGTGTGAGTGAGTGTGTTAATGTGAGTGTGTTAGTGTTAGTGAGTGTGTTAGTGAGTGTGTTAATGTGAGTGTGTTAGTGAGTGTGTGAGTGTTAGTGAGTGAGTGAGTGTGTGTGTTAGTGAGTGTGTTAATGTGAGTGTGTTAGTGTTAGTGAGTGTGTTAGTGTTAGTGAGTGTGTTAGTGTTAGTTTGTGTTAGTGTGTGTGTGTGTTAGTGAGAGAGTGTGTTAGTGAGTGTGTTAGTGTGAGTGTGAGTGTGTTCGTGTGAGTGTGTTAGTGTGAGTGTGTTAGTGTGAGTGTGTTAGTGTGAGTGATTGTGTTAGTGAGTGTGTTAGTGAGTGTGTTAGTGAGTGTGTTTGTGAGTGTGTTAGTGTTAGTGAGTGTGTTAGTGTGTGTTAGTGTTAGTTTGTGTGTGTGTTAGTGAGTGAGTGTGAGTGAGTGAGTGAGTGTGTTAGTGAGTGTGTGTTAGTGAGTGTGTTAGTGAGTGTGTTAGTGAGTGTGTTAGTGAGTGTGTTAGTGTGAGTGATTGTGTTAGTGAGTGTGTTAGTTTTAGAGTGTGTTAGTGTTAGTGTGTGTGTCTGTTACTGAGTATGTTTGTGTGCGTCTGTCACTGAGTGTGTGTCTGTCAGTAAATGTGTGCGTCTGTTCATGAGAGTGTGTGTGTGTGTGTGTCTAAAGCACTTACCTTTCTCCAGCGCCGGGCTCCCTTGGCGCTGGGGATCTCTCCGTCCCGATCCGCCTCTCAGCTCCGAATGCACATGCGTGGCAAGAGCCACGCGCGCATTCAAACCGCCCATATAGGAAAGCATTACTCAATGCTTTCCTATGGACGTTCAGCGTCTTCTCACTGTGATTTTCACAGTGAGAATCGCAGAAAACCCTCTAGTGGCTGTCAATGAGACAGCCACTAGAGATGGATTAACCCTCAGTGAAACATAGCAGTTTCTCTGAAACTGCTATGTTTTCAGCTGCAGGGTTAAAACTAGAGAGACCTGGCACCCAGACCACTTCATTGAGCTGATTTGATCTGGGTGTCTGTAGTGGTCCTTTAAGTGTATGTGTTTATGCATGCACTGGCGTACATACCGCGGTCGCACGGGTCGCAGCCCTGTGACCAGGTGCCCGCCCGCCATGTGTTGCGGCCCCAGCCCGCGCAGAGTAAGCGCGGGGGGGGGGGGGCCCACAGATCAGTTTTCGCACCGGGGCCCCATGGGTTGTGTGTACGCCACTGACACTGGTCAATGCTTGTGGTATTTAACTCCCTTCACCTTCAAGGTACTATTAAGGTCAATTGCAGGTAAATTAATGGTGGCAGCAGCAAACAGCGAGTGCAAACCAGGAGTGTAACTTTCACTAATATTGGGCAAGAGTAAACATGTATGCCTGATGCTCTGCCTTGAGAATACTGTATCCTGCACTGCACGATGTCAGTCCCTCTGTGAATTACAGTTTATAATTTACTGTGTGATGTCACCCACCATGCGGTATGGGATTTGAACACACAACAGGAAAGAAACAGGGAAGAAGGATTTATTTTCAGCTTGGTAGTTTGCTAAATATTCAACAGCTTACTTTTAATCACACAAACACATACGCAAAAAAAATGCCAGAATGTTTCAGTTGCCATGTAAAAAAACATAAAAAAATAAGGACAAGTAAGAAGCAATGGCATAACACCGGCAAACTTCCTTTTATAAGTCTAGACGAGATAATCAGGAGAGTCATAGATAGAATGGAGTCTACAAGCTGCTGCCCAACACCTTTGTGACAATTATTTCTGTGCTTCCTCAAGGGAACATCTAGTCCTCCCACGAGCTTAACGCGATGTAACTGGGCACCAGCATTTCGCCTACATTTTATTTTACCTGCTACATGAGTAGCTGCACAATTTATGTCTCATCATTAACCCCTTTAAAGCTTGAAGAAACACGAGCAATCACAACCCAAATGTGTCTTACTTACTGCACGAAAGTAAAAAAAAACACACACACACACACACACACACACACTTATTTATATAGATCAGAAAAAGATAGTAAAAGGGCATAGATAATTTCCCTTAGTGATGTATGGATGATAATGAGCAGGGAAATGTACATTTTGCCCCAGGAAAAATAGGAGTTCTTATGTATTGCTGTTAATGAATGTTTGTTTAAAATAATCCAAAAGCTAATCATTTATATCTGTACATATAGATGCAATTAATCATAGCCACAGGTTATGAACAACTTTATTTACCTTTAAATCTAAATTTCTAAAGATAAGATAAATAAGATGCGGTTTGAAGGGTCTTGCTCTTCTTTCATATAATTAGTGTTTCATTAGTCTTAAGATATTTTTGTCCTGTTTAACTTGCCAAGCTGTCACAATAGGCAAAACAGACATAGGTTCACATCACACAAGGTTGGCCCGAAGTGATTAAATATATAATGCAAATCTCTTTATATAATAAGAACAGGAAATGTAAAGCAATGGATTTCTGCTTCAAGTTGACGAAACCCTGCTGATCAGCTTCGGGCCTTTCTGCTTTTCTACAATCTTAGAACGGAAATGCGTGTTAAATAATTCACATGTCTTATCTGACACACTGTATAGACTGAATACAATTACATTGACAAACTTAGAACGATGCAAAATTGCTCACAAAATGAATACATAGATAAACAGATTAAGAAAACCATATTGATTTGCTTTGTTCTTCCTAAAACATTTCCAAATAAGAACTGACTACAAAATGACCCCCTTGGAATATCCTTGTTAATTTATTTTTACTTTGTAAAAAAAATACAGGGCTGAATTTATAACCTGTCCAGTGTAGGTTTTTTTTTTTTTTTTTTTTATAAGTGGCATATTGAACATGGGTCTATGGTGTTTTTTTGGGTATTACATTTACAAATGTGGACACCATAAGGACATTATATATTTTAGGTTTTGTTTAGGTGCCATTTGTTTATAATTTTTGTGATATTTATTTTTATTTTTACATACACATTGTATTTTTGCTGCTTATATTTTTGAATCTCCTGTGTGGCACTGTAACAAACTTATCCTAACTACACTCAGCAATTAAATTATCCCGACTGTACTCACCAACAATAGCCTATATATATATATATATATATATATATACTTTAGCAAAGTATCAATCTTAATCTTAACCAAATCCTAATTCTTAACTAAAACTTAATCATAAACCTCACCCTAATCTTGACCTAAACCCTAATCTTAGCTTTAAACACAACCATAAACCTAAACTTAATCCTTAATTTCCTTTTTTATTTCAGCAGAGGGTTTTCCTTACTGGCCCTAATCCAAATCCTAATCCTAATCAGAGCCCTAATGTGAACTGTAATTCTAATCCAAAAACCCAATTATTAATCTTATCCGAAACATAAACCTAATCCTAAACATAATGCTAAACCTAAACTTAATCCCGATCATTTATCTAATTCTTATACCGAATGTTTCCCTGTGCTAATGTTAGTACTGATATTAGCAAAGGGAATTCTAAGATAAAACAGTAATGCGCAGTATGCTTCTGCCATCTACTGGCTGTTTTCAGCATGACAGATCCATGTCATACTGAAAGAAACAATGCCGTTACACAGTTATTGGTGTTGGGAAATTGACAAAGCCCAGCACTAATTCAAATGTCTCCCACACACAAGCTGCTCACTGTGGCTTAGTTTGATTGCTTAGCCACGATGTTCTCAATGCATTTAAAAAGTTGTATCCAGTGCTCACTTTGAGCACCAAATAGTTCAACTGTCAGTCTAGGGCCACTAAAAATATTCTTACAATTCAACATATTTCACAACTATCAGGGCTTTATTAAAGTGTGTGTCACATACCCTTTTCTGATCTACAATTTAGCTCCAATGTGTATGCATTATTGATACAATCCCTGCTTGCGGCTGGGTGCACATACACTTTGATAAAGCCTTGATAATGGTGAAACATGTTCGTGTGAATAGTAAAAATATTGTTTTTTTTACATTCTATTTTTCTTTTTATAACCTATAATAGAGAGAGATTTTTTTAGCCCTCCTGTATCTTCCTTTGCCTTCTGGATAATATTTCAACAGTGGAAAAAAAGACAATCTCAGCCCTAAAGATTGAGCAAGCCAATTAGCTCTGTATCCTCGGTATCTCAGCAATCCTCTACTTCTTAGCACTTACTTATTATACAGTGAGCTCTATATGGGTTTTGTTTTATTTTTTTATGTCCATGGTGAGTACATCATTTATCAATAGATCATTAAGCAGTAATTGTACCACTATGCTACTCTAAAGGACATTGATTTCCTCCTCAAGACTCTTGGAGAGATCCCTGGCCAGGTTAGGTTGATGTTTTTTTCATCTCACCAGAGTACCCCTTAGCGCTTTACCATTTGTATATAATTTAGTTTTTTGAATATATCTCAATGAAAAGTTTTATAAAATAATGCATTCATGTATTAATATTTTAATCTGGTGTACATCTAATAAATAGTGTTTTTTATAATATTTTTTTTTTTGGGTAGTGGAGTGTCCCTTTAACCTTTTTAACCTTTTAATAAACTCCCCAAGATGCAATATATTAACTATATTTAAGAATTAGGCTTGGGGGGATAAGAGCCTTTTTAATTCTATCTATCTATCTATCTATCTATCTATCTATCTATCTATCTATCTATCTATCTATCTATCTACCTATCTATCTTTTCTCTCTGTTTATGGCTGTCTATCTTATCTGTCTTTGTTGTTTGTCCCTTACATCGAATCTTCTTATTTTAGCCAGAGTACTGCTGCCCTCTAGTGTTTTTTTTTTTAAAGTCTCTAAACATACGTATTACTCTCGCGTACATGTAAGTGCATTACAGTTTGTGTTTAATAATTGAAAAGCAAATTCTGGTAATTGAATAGTGACTTGCAAGTTTAAAGGGAAACTATGAGATAAAAATTACCTTTTTTTCTAAAATGCATTTTAAAGATAATTTCAATTATATTATTATATCTGTATTTGTTAACAAAAATATCAAGTGAGTTTTACAATGATTATTTTTCCTTCTGCAATCTTGTTTTAAAGAAAAAAGGAAGCAGCAGGAGTCATTTTAATTTGAAGAAGAGGGTTTAACCCCTTCAGAACCGGACTGTTTTGGCCTTGTTGTGCGTTAAGGACCAGAGCTGTTTTAACACTTTTGTTGTGTTTGTGTTAAGCTGTAATTTTCCTCTCTCTCATTTACTGTTCCCATTATTTGTATCATGTCATATAATTTACTTAAAAAAAAATAAAAAATTAAATATGGTGAAAAATTCAAAAAAAAAGTTTTTTACTTTTAATTAAAAAAAGATTTAACTTATCTACAAAAGCTAATGAAAAATACTGCTAAATAGATTAAAAAATGTTGTCCTGAGTTTAAAAACACCCAGTGTTTAGATGCTTTTTTGCTTTTTTGCTTTTTTGCAAGTACTTGCTGTTTCAAAATATATATTTTTTAAATGTAACAATAGTGACATTGTAACACTGTTATCTGTCATAAATCCTGAATCACACCTCACATGTACACATTTTTTAAAATAGACAACCCAGGGTAATCAATATGGGGTATGACCAGTCTTTTTTAGTAGCCACTTAGTCACAAACACTGGCCAAATTTAGCATTTATATTTGTTTGTGTGTTAAAAATGTGAAAAACAATTATGAAGGCTAACATTGGCTAGTGTTTTTGACTAAGTGGCTACTAAAAAGACTGAACATACCCCATTTGCAATACCTTGGGTTGTCTTCTTTTGCAAATGGTATGTCATCATGGGGTAATTCTCATTCCTGGGCTATCATACTCTCTCAAAGGCAACATAACCAACCTGGCAATTTTCAATGTAAGAAAAAAATGACCCTTATATTTAACCCTGTAACTTTCAAAAACACTGTAAAACCTGTACATGGGGGTACTGTTATGCTCGGGAGACTTTGCTGAACACAAATATTAGTGTTTCAAAACAGTAAAACGTATCACAACAATTATATCACCAGTGAAAGTGCCATTTGTGTGTGAATTTTTTTTTAAAAAGTCGCTTTCACTGACAATATCATCACTGTGATATGTTTTATTACTTATAATTACTTAATTATGTAAAAATATTACAGAAATATGCACATAGTATTTAAATATATATACATATTTATATTTTTTAAGTTATTTATGTAATTTTGTATATGTATATATATATATATATATATATATATATATTGTATTATTTTTATTTATATATGCATCGATGTATGTATAATTTAATTCTAAGTGTATTTTGATATATATATATATATATATATATCAAAATACAGTTAGAATAAAATGTATATTATACATATATAATGTTTTTTGAATTTCTTTATTATTTTTACGTTTTTATTTATTTTTATTTTGTAGAATTTTAATATTAATATATGTATATAATATATATATAATTTTTTTTATAGGTATCTTCAACTCTTTGGTCTCTCTGCTTTATTTTAGCTGTTAGATAGATAGATAGATTCATCACATATTGTAGTGGCTCCTTCAAGCTAGAGTTGTGGATTTAACAAAGGTTGTCAAAGATAGGAGTAATCCAATGGGTATTTCATTTTATTTGGTCCTTAAATGCACCATGTGTAGAACTCTTTTGAAAAGAGACAATAAGTGCAAATATGAATGTTAGTATGATTTAATTATTAAAGGGAAAACACAAAGCTTGTTGGATGTAAATCACTATTTAAAGTGTGATCACATATACTAGTCCTACAGCTAGTACCTGTCAAGCTATATTAAGCAATCAATCCAAATCTGCATTATCCACTATTGGGAAATGAAATGATTTTGTAAAGCAAGCATGGACAAATTGAGCTTGATAGCTTATGCTACTGGCTAATGCCTACTTGAGAACTTTAAAGAGACACTCCACTGCCCATGTACAAAATACATAAAACTCACAGTTTAGTAAATATACCCCACAACTTGCATGCATTTTGTTATGCATTTTTCTATTAGGGGTATATCTAAAACAGTTTGCAAAAACCTGCAGTTCTCTTGTCTGCAGCCTTGCAAGCCCTCCCCTTCTAACCTCACCCAGACTTTATGTGGCTGTCCAATCACAGACTTCCCAATGCAGCTCAATGAGAAGTTCTTGTAAGTCATGTGCTCTGAACAAATGCTACCTCTTGAGTTTAGCTCCACTGAGCTAACCAAACCTGGAAGTAACATTGCCGGCTGTCTGTTTGCAAGCCAAGGTGTTGTAACCAGGTACAGTTATAAAAGTGTCAATATCTATTGAAATCTGCACTTTTTGCGAAATGAAAAAAGAGGGCACACTATTCACACATAAAGCTTTTCAGCATATTAAAGTGCTTTAGGGGCCTGGAGGGTCCCTTTAATATCCTATACAAAGATTATTTTAATAACTGTTAGAACTGGTATCAAAATATTTGTGATTTTCCTGAATACTCTAATTCAAATGAGAATTTTAATGAATGAATTTGAATTTATTCATGAAATCTAATTGACTAGACTGACACGTACATTACACAAGTATTCAGTTTTGACAGTGGGGAAACGCACAGTTGAATAAATCTTAAATTATCAGTGCTCATTATTAAGGAGTGTCCACATTTAGAGACTCTAGTAATACAATATATTTGCCAGTTGATACTGGAAATACATTTTTGAAACACAGGGCAATCCCTATTCCACTAGTAGATATGATCTAGCATCTCAAGAATATTCTGATGGTGTTCTTTGGCTCAATAAAGCATGACAGGTACTAGACTTGTGCATTCGATTTTAACCAAATCATGATTCATCAAATTTGGTCAGTCGGTGATTTGTCCGAATCCCACAACTCTGAATCATCACATGGCCAAATCATGAAAGAAAGGGCATTAGACATTTTAGCATTAGACATTTTGTTTGTTTTGTGATTCAGTGTTACATCCGTGGTGCCAGAAAACGGGTAACGAATGGAGAAGAAACTGATTTTTTTTATTGCATATATAGGTGTATTTTTGCACTATTTCAGTAGGTTTGACTAGTTTTTCCCAAAATAATTGAATCACTTAGATTTTTGTTGGACACAGCTATTTAGAGGAGGCACTTTTTTTCTACAATGCACAAGTATAATAGGAACACAAACGGTCTTGTCCTAGACCTTAAGAGTTTGAAATGTTGCTTCATACACTTGTTTGATGGTGGAATATACGTCACTGCAAAATTAAAGTCCAGTTTTCTGCAGCTCTCATAGGTATATAAATCGACTAAGTGATTTATTTATTGTTAGCTTTGTTGTACACGCATAATGTAAATTATATTTCTGTTTAGGCTGTATGGAGCAGATTTATCCCCCATTTATTTAGGTTATACTGGTACTTGTACATGGTCTATCTATCAATGTAAACACATCCCACTCAAGTTCAATTACGTCAATGGAAAATGAGGCGATTGAGCAGATAGTTCTTTATGACCCTTGTAAATGGCTGCATAAGTCAGATTAAGAATCAATTTTTTTTCCAGGAAGCAGTTACATAAGTAGATTAGTTCAAACACACTTTGTGTACTAATTTTAGAATATAAATAAATGCACTTAAAGTGTAGCTTTCATGCCCAAAATGATGTTTTCTCTTAATGAGATTACTTCATGGGAGCGGAAGATATGGTTTTGCTACAGGAGGTAAGGGGGGCAATTGTCCCCCCCCCCCCGATTTTTGCTTGCCCCCTATGTGACCCATCCCCCCCACCTACAGTGCCAGTGCTCAAAAGCTTGCTTATTTGGCAGAGTAGGCACCTGCCTGCCCACAAATGAGGTGCCTACTCTGCCCCAAAAATATCAGTGTATGACCTCTTGATTTACTACGCTCCCTTTTCACAGCTCCATTGCATGCCCTGCACTGTGCTGGCAGCCAGGATATGACGTCATTGCGGTGTATGTATATGATTGATTGTGTGTGTGTTTGTGTGTATATCTGTGATGATGAGTTTGTATCTGTGGTCATGTGCGTGTATATATATGTCTGTGGTTATGTATGTGTATGTCTGTGATGTCTGTGATTATGTGTGTGTATGTCTGTGATTATATTTGTGTGTACAGTGGTGGAACAAATTTAGTGAGGGTCCTGGTGGAAGAAATTTTTTTGGCCCCCCATCCAGCGCAAGGTTGGCCAACAGGCTGATTCCCTTACTATGCCATATGGGAATCTACCATTTGCACTGACACACAAACATACAACACAAATGCATATACATACATATGCACACACTGACATATACATTGACACATTGGTGTGTTGGCGCTATATAAATACCAATAATAATAATAATAATAACATTGACACAAACTAATGCATACTCATACATGTATGCACGCACTGAAATACACACATCCTGAAACACAGATACACACATATAAACACACTGACACATACATAGATACAGACACTGACACATACACCTAGGTACACACACTCACACACTGACAAGTACACACACAGATACACCCATTGATATACACATATGCAAATACAGATACATACATTGACATATAGATACACACACACATACATAGATACATACACTGACACATACACCTAGGTACACACACTCACACACTGACAAGTACACACACAGATCCACCCATTGATATTCAGATATGCACACACAGATACATACATTGACATATAGATACACACACAGCTACACACACATATAGATACACACACGTCATAATTCTTTTTTTTAGCTACCCTTTATGTGCAGGAGGGTGGCTTCCCTGGAGTCCTGCTGGTTTAGGAGAGTGTGGGCTGCCTCCTCATGTGGTGCTTTATCTAAATTTGGGAGGAAGTTCCTTCCAGCACTGCTAAGCTGAAATTATTAGAAGGCTGCAGTGTAGGATGCACTCTAAAAGAGCATAGTTACCTGTCAGTGAAGAACTGTAGCTGAACATCTGCATTTGACTGATGACGCCACCGACAATGCTAAATACTGGGGTAATCATTAGTAGCTATTGAGCTATGATTTTCAAATAGCATAATTATTCCGCACTGTGGCATACAGCACCTACTGAATGTTGCAATTTGTGTAGTATACTTTTAGAATCAGATTTGTACTACATTGTGGCAGTAGTTCTTAACGTGATTAACATATGAAGGGATTGGGGCACACATAGAAAGGTCTTCTCAAAAACAGATATCGGTGTCTGTTGGTCAGTTTCTATGGTTTCTACGGTGTCTATGCCATGTCCTTAGAGATAATGATGGAAGTGGTGGCAAGTAAATGCTGTACTCATTTCCTTTCAATTTGAGCATAGTCCTACTTGCATTAGACAATTTCCAAGTCTACATTTACTTGAGTCGCTGTAAGTAGCAATGGATTTTGTTTTTTCTTTTCCAAAATGCCTTCTCAAGGGCTTACATACCTTGACAGGTAAGTTATAAAGCCAATGAAGTAATACAGAAATTCCCCATTGGTATGGCATCTCTAGTGTGGTTCTGATCCACTATCATAATCCTTAGAGCTGTGTTTCCCAACCCAGTCCTCAAGGCACACCTACCAGTCCAGGATTTAAGGATTACCCAGTTTTGTCTAAGATGGTTTTAGAAAAAAAAGAAAAAACACATTAGACAAAACTGGGTAATCCTTAAATCCTGGACTGGTAGGTGTGCCTTGAGGACTGGGTTGGGAAACACTGCCTTAGAGGATATAATATGTTATTAAAGCAAAGGTCTGTAATTCCTTCTTTGACCTTGATTTGTAGTTTACTCAGGATCAATTTCAAATTCACTTGCTTGCAATAATCAGGCAATTTGCAATCACAATTATTCTCTACTTCCTCATCTGTATCAAAAAAAATCAACCACAGATAGGCCATGAACTATGGGTTCAGTCCACAGAGAGCACATTGTGCTTATATTAATAAACCTATCATACTACATATAGACAATTTCTTCCTGTTCCAAAAACATACAAAAAAATGCATCATACACAAGAGCAAATGTGTGTATCCGTGCCCTAGGATGCTTGCACAAGTAATCTTCAAGTTGTGGCATGATGTAGATTCCTGATTCAAAAATATTGTGTCTACGCAGATTCTAAGCTTCTACTTCTTGTTGACATACACCATGATAAACACCATGTTGTAAGATGCTTAACCAGTCAGTCTTGTCACTGAACCATCTGTGTCAAACTTCGTAGTTGTGCTTTAACTGCTAGTTTAATTGCAACTGGCAAATATCATGGTGAGCATTCAAGAGTAGGGACACTTATATCAAAGTGAGCATTGGTCTCTCATGGCATACATTCTACTACCACAGCCTCTTATCACTTGGGATCTCTCCACAAATGCTTTACCGTTTTATGACATTTAAAGGGCACGGTGAATTGGATCACACTAGATACCCGTAATTTGAGCTTCTGGCTGCTGCTTAGTTCAGTAGCAAAAATTAAGTGGCCGAACAAATTATCCAATCAGTGTTAGCCTCCATAGCCACCTATGGAAGTAGCACTTAGAGTGGTTGCATGTGACATATCTATTCAATGCATGTGTTAGTCTTCAACACAACACTCAACACCCCAGCATTTTAGAATACATACACAAAGAATTGCAGTAAAAAATATGCCGGTTATAGTAAAGAACATACACTGCGTCAGGAAGAAGTGATTGGGAGAAAGTGTGTCCTATATAGGTAAACGATAGGTGTATATACACAAAGAGAGTAGTGGGGAAAACTGTGGTAGTATAGTAAACATTTCCTGGTGAAGAAGCAGTGGATAAAACTGTTGGTGAGAAATATAAACATTACTGATGAGAACAGAACACTTTGTAAGTTTGAGTGAAACTATGAGACTGAAAGTATTGGAAATGGAAACAAAGGGAACAAAAACTGGCCAAAAATAGAGATAGTATATAGCTGGTAGAGATGGTTAAATGGAGACAGGTGTTTAGGCTTGAAAATACAGACAAAGTGAGGTGGGACACATGGAGGGTGTTTTGCAGAGAATTACCAAATGTCTTAATATACATATAGCCTTTCTCATATTTGCTTGCAAATAGTCACCTCATTGTATTCTTTATTAGAATGTGACTATAATTCTAGTATATACAGTATAGGACACATCCTCCCATTCGGCTGAATGCGCACGTGCGGCAAGAGCTGCGCGCACATTCAGCCAGTCTCATAGGAAAGCATTATCAATGCTTTCCTATGGACGCTTGCGTGCTCTCACTGTGATTTTCACAGTGAGAATCACGCAAGCGCCTCTAGCCGCTGTCAATGAGACAGCCACTAGAGGCTTTGAGGGCTGGATTAACCCATTTATAAACATAGCAGTTTCTCTGAAACTGCTATGTTTATAAAATAAATGGGTTAACCCTAGCTGTACCTGGCACCCAGACCACTTCATTAATCTGAAGTGGTCTGGGTGCCTAGAGTGGTCCTTTAACCCCTTAAGGACACATGACATGTGTGACATGTCATGATTCCCTTTTATTCCAGAAGTTTGGTCCTTAAGGGGTTAAAGAGTAGGATTAGTTACTTGTGATTACATTCTCAAGAAATAAAATTGTTAAATAATTTTAACAAAAGGAAACATCCAATCTCTTTAACTGAACATAAGTTCAGACTCATGTATACTAAAAAAATATTCATCCTGACACTGGGAAATAAGTATAGAAATTATATATAAGCACAGTTAGCTTTTATCCACTTTACTTTGTGTAATAATGCATTTTACATATTTTTATGTAGCAGTAAAGAAAATAATTCCATTATTGTTTCACAAGAAAGAAAAAGTCAAACAAATGCCACTCTGTAATGTAACTATAATCCCTTAAAATAGTAGACATTAATAAAAGTGTTTAATTATAATAGAAAAAAAACAAATAGAGTCAATATATTTTAGAATGTTACTTTACATTTTCAAATGAAGTAGCAAAATGACATTTCTCCAGTAGATGGAGCTGTGTTATAATCTTTAAATTAATAAAAATCCATTCTGCTTGGCAATGCAATAACATGAGTGTTTTACAAACACTTTTTTCCCCAACACAAGATAATGTGTTTTGGCATAAGAGGCCTGAAATGCGTTTCCCTGACTTTGGGTATTAAGAAGTAATCCAGAAACAAAAGTTAATACGCTATATATATTTAAAATACATTTGTTTTCATGGTATAAATAAAAGTATTAAAATGACTAGTTCCAACAGCAAATTACAAACATCACATTGACTATATCATATCTATGTTAAATAGTGCAGATCCTTTTTAATATTGGACATTAGCTCTAGATGTTTTATAATAGATACAAATGTTCCCGAACAACTGCATTTTCACGACTTTTTATTTTAAAGTGTAAATAATTACTAGCTAATTTATTCTTTTATTTCATACAATATATCCTCATCAAGTTTCTAAAAAGTGTCCTCAAAAAGTGTAATTAAACAGTACTTTGCACTTTGTTTACTGAGCTCAGTCATACTTTGTTCGTGGTCTCGTTATGTAACTCTTACTACATGCGGTTCTTAATGTAATGTTATAAACTACACTGGTCCTTTACACGTACTTTTTATAGCACTTCTTATGGTGGTTGGTAGACTTGTGCACAGCACTTCTTATAGCAGTTGCTAGACTTGGGTACAGCGAAAAAAATTAGTTCAGCTGAATAAATTCATCTGAAAAAATAAATTGTTCTGGGGAACCAAAATTCATCCATATGGCATTTCAGGTCTGATGAATATTGTCAATTTTCCTTTTGGAAAAGCAATTCGGTTGAACTAAAATGGTGTGAAGCAAGGCCAGTCAGTGAGCACTGAATGGCACATTTTCCCAACATTTGATTCACAGATCAAGGGAATAGTAAAAATTAACATCTTTAATTGTGTATTATATTGATTAAATATATACACATAGAATGTATTTTACTTCTTCTTCCCCTCCCCATTCTCCTCCCTCTCCCCTGTTGGCCACTTCTTTATTGCTCACTCTTCCTTAACCATCAGCCATCTTTTTTGACACTATGGGCAGAATTCAGAATCTTGAATCAAATCAAGATACTCAGACATTGCAGGTGTTGGTTGATTCATGATTCGGTTACAATTTAGCTCAGAGTTTAGACATTTTAACAGTCACCCAATCAACCCACAGTTGGATGAATTGCAGTTCTGGATGGAACTAATCTCTAAGTCCAGTATATATATATTTATGCTAATTTATGTAAATATTAGGCTGAAACATTGAACTTCTTTGGCTAGTGTGCCCCGTGTGCTTCATTTGTTGCATTGCACATAGCTAGACTTCCATCAATTCTAAACTACCTATAGTTACCAAAACATTTTAACCATGATTCGGACAAATTGCAATTTGTTTGAAACCAAATTAACTTGTCTAGCAGTTAGTAGAGCAGTTATCGTTGCTTGCATAGCTTCACAATAATCATTACTAGAGATCAAGAGATTTAAGCTAGCCGCCATGTTTTCTTTTTTGTCTTTTTCTTCACAATGAGTTTTAAGCAAAAAAATGCTTTTGCATTTTTATCATAAAAAGTTCTAGGACTCCAGATTTGATCTAAATTGTAGCACATACATTGAATAACATTTTGTAATTTCAATTTATTTAACTCCAACATATTCAGCCATGCATAACCACTTTAATGTGGGAATATAACTACACATTAAATAAAAATTATTAAAATTTTTAACCATTTTGAAAAGTAGAGGTTATGTATGACCCCACATAAACAAGATAACAATCTAGACGATGTAGGATAAAAAAAAAAAAAAGAACAACATTGTAAGGAATAAGATCATCGGGTGTGCATGTGGGAAACCAGCAGAATTGGAAAGTTAGAGAGTGAAGAAGACTGTAGAGCCACTAATTATGTTTGGAGATAAGGGGTAGAGGATATACTTCTAATTGTGAGAGTTTAAGTTCAATTGCTGATGGGGAGTTTAAATACAATTAGCTGTAAAAAAAGATGACTTTACTTATAAAGTATAACATGAATTTATAATACATGAAGTTTGACATGGTGTGAAACTCCCATCAGCAGAGCCCAGTTGGTTCATGTTTGAAAGAAATGAATGACGTTAGTGAGCCAAAATTGTAAATGTGACCTCCTTTAGTTGTGAGGTTTTAGTATGACTACCTCATGATCGGCAAAGGGATGGGTAGATGTATACAGGAGATAGTCAAGGTGGAACAGGATAAAATATAGATGGAATTCAGCCTGGAGATCAGCAGAGAGTTGCAGACGCTCAAGAGAATTAAGGTTTCTGATAGTTTGAGGAGAGTTAGACTGAAACTTTTGTGTAAGGGAGATATTAAGAATAAACATTAAAGAGACATGCACAACTTTAAGATAACTGTCTCATTCAAAAGCTTTAGCCTCTCTTGGCAGGCTGAAAAAAGTAGGTAAATATAATTATTTTTCCATTTTTACCTGCTTTTCTTTCTTATGCTTTTCACACCATCGAGAGGAGGGGGCACTGTTCTAACTAATTAGTGTTCTATCCCTAGGAATGCTGGAAAAGCACATTGGACATACCTGACAGATTTACACATGTGGGAGATCTCTTCACTTTGCAACATTCTGACAGGGGGAGAAGAGAGGATGTTTGATCCTCACACACTCATACAAACACACACACACTCATACAAACACACACTCTGCATTATATACACACACATACTCTGTGTGTATATAATGCAGAGTGTGTGTTTTTGTGTGAATGCAGGGTGTGTGTGTGTTTGTGTTTGTGTAGTTTGTGTGAACTTGGTGGGGGAGGGCATTTTTATTATTTTTTAATTTTTTTTATTTTAATATTATTTTTTTTGAAATGTTAATATTATTATTTTTTAATTATTATTATTTTATTATTTTTTTTTTTTTTAGTCCCCCCTCAAGCTGTTACATACCTTTGTAGTGGCTCCGTTTAGCTCCCTTCACCTCTGTGCAGCTCCCAGTGTAAATCTCGCGGTCTGCGTGCCGCGCGGAGCGTTGCCACAGTAACCCGTGGCAACGCTCTGACAGCCGCGGGTCTCACGAGACTTACACTGGGAGCTGACAGAGGAGCTGCACGGAGCTGAAGGGAGCTGACCGGAGCTGCTACAAAGGTATGCAACAGCTTGCTGCCAGCCCTCAACAGGACCGCCGGGCTTATAATGAGCCCGGCGGTCCTGGTCTGTATTATGGCAATGTAAAAAATGTGCTGAAAAACTCAACTTATACTCAATTATATACGGTAATAATAGAAATTTAAGTTAATTAGAATGCACATTAAACAACTGCTGTCTTAGATTACCTATAACTCTAAACATGATTAAGAAAGATCTAATAATATAGTCTTTATTATCACAGAAACAGTTTGAGGCTCTAATGGGTCCTTTCATCATGTCCATAAATTATGAAAATGATTTGGTATATTCACATTTATTATCTTCAACCCCCCCCCCTCGTTGAATCATTAGTTGATACACTTTTTTTTTTATTTTTGACAGAACTCTAAAGTACAAAAAAAAAATTACTGTGAGATTGAATATATTAAGGAGCATCATTTAAATCCATGAATTCAATGCAAAGTTGATTTTACCTTCACTGTGCAATGACAATTAATGTGTTTAAAAGATTGAAGCTATCTTAATATCTACGCCCATCATGATCTTTATACATTTGTTCCAACATGCTAACCTAGTAGTGAGAACTACCAAGCACACCTAAAAAAATTATATAACTTTTCCAGAGGGGCTTAACCCCTTAAGGACACATGACACGTGTGACATGTCATGATTCCCTTTTATTCCAGAAGTTTGGTCCTTAAGGGCTTAAACTAGGAACTAACAGTTAATTCATTCAAATGAATCTAAAACCTAAACCCTTCTCAATCAATCATCAATAATTTACAATTTTCAATAAAGGATAAAAAAAGCTGAAGTCTTTTTTTTTTTCTTGACGTATGAAACATTGCACATTGAGCAATGTCAAAAGATAATATAGTCACCTTATTTTCATAAAATTTTCTACCTCTGGATTGGTTTACTCTTCAAAAAGTGAAAAGGTTTTTTAAGCAGCCAAACAGGGTACGATGATTCCTCTGTCTGGTTATTAGATGGTGGAACCTATGCTGCAACTTTTATTAACTTATGAAAGCTTACCAGCAGAGGTTGACTATATGAACAAAAGTAATCTTCCTATAATGCATTTTCTCTTTAGATTGCCTTGATTTATATATAGTCAGATAAGCTTTATAATGGATGTAATATTTTTGGATAAACAGTTTTAATGTTATGAAAAATATTTACATTTTGTAGTATTTTGATATTTTTGAATATTGATATTTTTTGTTTATGTGATTATTTTTTTAATATTTTATTATTTTAAAATAATTTTAAAAGTTTATTCAAAAATATTAAATTCTTGAAAAAGCTTTTCCAGCAATATTATATCAAGACTTATGTTAAGTTACCAGATGGTAGGAGCAGGGCCTGACCAGCATGGCGACCAGACATGTTTCTGGGGACATCCCTGGAACGCATTACACAAGCTGAAACTTTGAGCTAATCCAGTGACTATACCTAAGCCTGATACCCCCTCTCAGTTCCACAACATAACAGAGGGAACTGCGGCCCTCTCAGGCGATCTGGCAGCCAAGATGAAATGGGGCCTGGTGGGCGCCCTGGAGGGGAGAGGCGTCCGCTCTCCCGGACAGGCGCTGGAGGAACCCCCAGCGAATTATTGAAGCCCTGCTCCCCCCCCTTTGGAGCAGTGGGGGTTATCCTTGTCCCCACCCGGCAGGCTCTCGTGACCCACGAGGAGCCACGACAGTACCTCAGAAGCCGACATCATCATCATAGATCTCCCTAAGATGGGGGACGCTGCAGAGGCCCTCACCCAAGGAGGAGTGGTGTCCACTACTCTCCAGAGCCTCTTCGAAGCAGCTAAGGGTCCAGCAGCCACTACCTGAAACCGCAATAACTCCTATGCGACCGACCTGTCACACACCAAGCAGCCTGACAGCACTCACCAGAGGCCCGCTACACCTGAGACGGCGGAGGAAGCACCCACGTGCCGCAAAACAAGCCGCGCGACAACAGACAATGAGCAGACAAGCGGTGAGTCGTGGAGCTCCACAGCCATACAGCATCACGGAACACACGAACAACAAGTGGAGATCTGAGGAGAAGGGAGAAAGGCACCTGCACAAGCGAGATCAGAAGCTGCCACCTCTGGCTATGGGTTTGCAAGCCCATGCTCTGTGGGACAGTAAATTCCCCATGATGGGGATAGGCTGATGTAACGGAGCTCCGTGTACTCCAACCGAGTACCCTCCGTTGATGGATGCTCCTAGCACTCTCAGAGGACTCCAAGCACTGCAGACGACACCACAACCACCGCACGCTCCACAACCACCGGAGCTTAACTGGAGCCGCGGCGTCTTCCTTCCACCCTGGAATGAACCTCCAGCATTCAGAACCGTGTGGGGAAGACCTCTCCTCCAGGAGAGCGTATCCGGAACAAGCTCTTAAAAGAGCTAAGTGATTAAGCTCAGGGGAATATGCAGAGCATAGCAATCCCCAGTGTGATACAGCAATTCCCTCCAATAACGAGACGAGGCTACGTTTTGAAGGGTCAAGAAGAACTGAGGACTGGAACACCCAGCCTGCTTTTTATTAGAAAAAGGTACACACAGGACACTCCCAAGGGGAGGATGAAATTAACCAATCAAATGCATGGTAACACCCCCACGTCTCCTCCCCTCAGATAACCAGTTAACATAATTAAAACGTACATTATTTGGCCCAAGTTCTGGATGTACCCCAAAAATCAGTCAATTCGGATGAATGGTTCGGGAGATACAGAGTTCCAAAGTTTTGACCGACCGCACAGACCAACTAGCCGAAAATAGTTCCATGAGTTTTGGCCTTGCGGTCGGTCTCCGTTCGCACGGTGAAAAGACACGAAAATCTTGCCATCCATTCGAATCTTGGTGTTCGCTGAAATCCCCATAGACGATTAAGTATAACTACCGAACGGTGGGACGTTCGGTAGTTTCAGTACGAATTTATGGAGGTCTGGAGGACTCAGCGGTGTTCGCCTGTTTGCGTATCCGTTTTTAGTTCCATGCGGTTACAGGCAAACACCGCTGTTCGTGCGCAAGATGGCCGCGAACCCGTGTAAAGTCCCGAAATGGCGGCCACCTATTCAGAGCACAAAGAATTCGTATGAAATCATACGAACGGCTGCATTCTCCAGTAATGGTATTTCCATGCAATATATATTCGTATAAATCCCCCGGCTGTTCGGTTATATTAGCAGTCCAGACCTACAGCATAGTTAAAGGGCTAGAGTCAGCCTAATACAAATCCATATGCCCAAATATAGTGTTTAAAGTGCAATACAGTCCAGGACCATAGTCGCAGGGGAGGAGGCAGGCAAGCAGGCCTCTCCAGGACAAAGTGGCGAAGGGCACTTCGTCACACATCTCCCCTTTGGGGGGAAGACTAACCAGGCACCTGACCTTCTGTCGGTCAGTGCCTCCGTTAGTCGATCCACCAACCCACAATAAACAGATGCCAGAGTAGCCCACCCACAACAAACAGGTACAAGGGTGACCCACCCACAAGACACAATTACTGCACCTTGGTATTTGGCTGTGGTAATGAGGTAACACGCTGAGGGGACTTGAAGGGCAGAGGCCAGCGGCGCTCTGCCCTGATGCCAGCTCTGCTGCTGGGATAGCCTGCAGAACATCAAGCTCTGGACCAGGGACAAAGGTAGGGCAGAGGCCGACTGCACTCTGCGCAGCTGCCAGCTCTTCTGCTGGGGTAGCCTGCAGGACATCAGGCTCTAGACCAGGGACAAAGGTAGGGCAGAGGCTGACTGCACTCTGCCCAGCTGCCAGCTCTTCTGCTGGGGTAGCCTGCAGGACATCAGGCTCTGGATCAGGGACAAAGGTAGGGCAGAGGCCAACTGCACTCTGCCCAGCTGCCAGCTCTTCTACTGGGGTGCTGGTAACATAGTCTGGCTCAGTAGCCAGGGAAACATAAGAGTCAGTGAGGGTTAATGTCGCCTCGGTTAGCCCTGGTGCCACGCCAGGAGTTAGCTGGGGAGGGGAATTTGTACTTACCCCCTCCTCCTGTTGTCCCAGTGAGGGTAGTTGGGGATCTGGACAGGTTGTCCAGCATCCCTGTAGGTCAGGCACAGAGACCACGGTCCCATCTGCGCTGTCTGGGAGATCGGTGTCTCCCCTTGTTAGGGTAAGCTGCCGCTGGGGAGAAGGGGTGCTGTGCTCCTTTCCTGGAAACACAGGCTGCCGCTGGAGAGGGGGACCGTCTGTCTCCACTCTCGTAACATTGTCCTGTTGCTGTAGAGAGGGACCAACTGTCTCTGCTCTCTGTAGGACACACTGCTGCTGGGGGGGAAGGATGGCACCTTCGGCCACCTGGGGTACACACTGCCGCTGGGGAGAGGGGCCGCTGGGCTCCTTTCCCGGAAACACAGGCTGCCGCTGGAGAGGGAGACCGCCTGTCTCCACTCCCGTAACATTGTCCTGTTGCTGTAGAGAGGGACCAACTGTCTCTGCTCTCTGTAGGACACACTGCTGCTGGGGGGGAAGGACGGCACCTTTGGCCCCCTGGGGTTCACACTGCCGCTGGGGAGGGGGGGTGCTGTGCTCCTTACCCGGAAACACAGGCTGCCGCTGGAGAGGGAGACCGCCTGTCTCCACTCCCGTAACATTGTCCTGTTGCTGTAGAGAGGGACCAACTGTCTCTGCTCTCTGTAGGACACACTGCTGCTGGGAAGGAAGAACGACACCTTCAGCTTCCTGTAATACATCCTGCTTGAGACTGGGTGTCCATATCCTCAACTTCCACAGTAGTCGCTCAAATGCCATTGCCGCACGGTTCTCAGCACTCAACTGGTCCATTACTTTGGAGACCATCTCGTTTGTAAGGTCTGGGCCATAGCAGACCAACCGCCTCTTTACCTCCTCAATGTACTCGTCGCCCTTGTAACAACGTATCATTTTGAGGTGCTCTTCGCAGGGCTCTATCCATGCCTGCTCCATACTGCCGCAGATAGGGACGCTGCGCAATGGCTAGCGTTGCCCTCAATTGTAACTCCAAACGTTACCAGTGTCTCTGAGCTGCTTCTCCTCGCACTAGGACGCCATCCCACCGCTGCCACCAATGTAACGGAGCTCCGTGTACTCCGACCGATTACCCTCCGTTGATGGATGCTCCTAGTGCTCTCAGAGGACTCCAAGCACTGCAGACGACACCACAACCACTGCACGCTCCACAACCGCCGGAGCTTAACTGGAGCCGCGCCGTCTTCCTTCCACCCTGGAATGAACCTCCAGCCTTCAGGACCGTGTGGGGAAGACCTCTCCTCCAGGAGAGCGTATCCGGAACAAGCTCTTAAAAGAGCTAAGTGATTAAGCTCAGGGGAATATGCAGAGCATAGCAATCCCCAGTGTGATACTGCAATTCCCTCCAATAACGAGACTAGGCTACGTTTTGAAGGGTCAAGAAGAACTGAGGACTGGAACCCCCAGCCTGCTTTTTATTAGAAAAAGGTACACACAGGACACTCCCAGGGGGAGGATTGTCAGGGTTCTCACCTGTGAGACAGACGGCCAGACGTGGTCGCTCCTGGAATTCCCAACAGGGGACTTGAACCGGGGAACTTTTCAATCCTAGTCCTGCTTTCTGCCTCTGAGCCACAGCAGCTTTACACAGAGACTACTGATTCCGGTCTTGTTCATCCTGGCATGGCTACTACACCGGGGGCTGCACCTTGACTTGTCTGTGTCTCACCTGACTCTGATAGATCATCAGCAGGGTATTTAAACCCAGCCTCGCCCTGTGATCAGTGTCAAGTCTTCGATCTAGTGTTCCTGTGTCGTACCAGTGTTCCAGTTTATCTGCTTCGTATATTTGACCTCGGCTTCTGACTACGTTTATTCTGACCTCTGGCATCCCTTGACTTCGGCTACTCCTCGTTGTTCCTGACCTCTGGCATCCTTTGACCTCGGCTATCCCTCGACTATCCTGCTGGTTCTGTCCTTGCCTGTCCTGCGTATTTGGTACTGCATCCTGCACAGCCCCCGTGCACAGACCCACAGGCCAGGTGAATTCTTACCTGACCACCTCGGCCTGTGGCTATCTGCAAGGGTGAGCAACATATCTGCGCTACAGACTCCCAACTCAGGTAAGACCCTGACAAAAGACTTGAAAATGTGCTCACCCTCACTCCAGCAAGTGTCCAGCCTGGCCCAGACTGTTTCGGAGTTGCAGCAAGAAATTTTTTCTCTTAAAGGCGCAGTACATCCAGCTCCGGAACCCTTTGTCATCATGCCCGACAGATTTGATGGTAACTACACGTCCTTTCAGTCATTCAGGATGGATTGCGAGGTATTGTTTTCTTTAAAGCCTCGAACTTACGCACGGATTTCATCAGGGTCAGAGCGGCTATCAACCTGTTGTCTGGACGCATCAAAGTTTGGTCTTACCAAATGTTGCAGAGGAAGAGTCCTGTCCTTGTCAGCTGGGAATCCTTTATTATTGCTATGGACTCACAGTGCAGGACCACTAAGCCCAAGCTAGCTCCACCTACAAAAAAATCGCGGAGTCTACGTAACCAAGGAACCGAGTACTATCACCACACCCCAGTGATGCCCTCTTATGATCCAGTTCCCAGGAAAACTCCAGAGGTATCCTGTGTTCCACTTGACCCTGAGGAACCTATGCAAATTGGACTTGTCCACTGCAAAGTCACACCTAGGGAGAGGGACCGAAGGAGAAGCCATGGTCTGTGTTTTTACTGTGGAGAAAGAGGGCACTTCATCACGCTTTGTCCTGTTCGCCCTCCTAGACCTCCAGTTCTCCGACTGGGTAATAATATCCTTCGTCCAGTGTACACCGCATATCAGCCTAAAGAGCTACAAGGGAGCCGTTATTCCTGCCCAGGCTTGGCTTCCATGGAAAATACTACACCTCCTGCTCCAGAGTCGTCTGCATCTACTACCAAAGTTACTTCCTGTAGTACCACCACTACTTCCTACCCACTTGAAAAGGATTTACCTATGGATTGTGTCATTGCTTCTAATGGCACTACGGTCTGTAAAAAAGACCTAGAAGTGTTCGAAAAAGCACTGCTAGCTACGAGCACTGTTCCTGCCGAAGTTGTGGAAGTCCTTGCCACCTAAAAAACCTGGACAGATCGTCAGCCGTACCAGAAGCTGGTACTGGGAAATCCCGAGCTAATAAGGGATTCCATACTGAGGACTTTCACTATGGGGACTCAATGGATTCTGATAGTGACTCTGGAGATGCGGATTATTTCGATGGAGAACCTACTTACGCCCAGAGGTCGTTTTTAAAGGGGGGGGGGGTACTGTCAGGGTTCTCACCTGTCAGACAGACGGCCAGACGTGGTCGCTCCTGGAATTCCCAACAGGGGACTTGAACCGGGGAACTTATCAATCCTAGTCCTGCTTTCTGCCTCTGAGCCACAGCAGCTTTACACAGAGACTACTGATTCCGGTCTTGTTCATCCTGGCATGGCTACTACACCGGGGGCTGCACCTTGACTTGTCTGTGTCTCACATGACTCTGATCGATCATCAGCAGGGTATTTAAACCCAGCCTCGCCCTGTGATCAGTGTCAAGTCTTTGATCTAGTGTTCCTGTGTCGTACCAGTGTTCCAGTTTATCTGCTTCGTATATTTGACCTCGGCTTCTGACTACGTTTATTCTGACCTCTGGCATCCCTTGACTTCGGCTACTCCTCGTTGTTCCTGACCTCTGGCATCCTTTGACCTCGGCTATCCCTCGACTATCCTGCTGGTTCTGTCCTAGCCTGTCCTGCGTATTTGGTACTGCATCCTGCACAGCCCCCGTGCACAGACCACACAGGCCAGGTGAATTCTTACCTGACCACCTCGGCCTGTGGCTATCTGCAAGGGTGAGCAACATATCTGCGCTACAGACTCCCAACTCAGGTAAGACCCTGACAAGGATGAAATTAACCAATCATATGCATGGTAACACCCCCACGTCTCCTCCCCTCAGATAACCAGTTAACATAATTAAAACGTACATTATTTGACCCAAGTTCTGGATGTACCCCAAAAACAGGGGGTACAGCTTTAAATCTGGTATAGCCCTTGTTCAGGGGACCCTTGTTCAGGGGACCAACATACCTAAAAATCAGTCAATTCGGATGAATGGTTCGGGAGATACAGAGTTCCAAAGTTTTGACCGACCGCACAGACCAACTAGCCGAAAATAGTTCCATGAGTTTTGGCCTTGCGGTCGGTCTCCGTAATCACGGTGAAAAGACACGAAAATCTTGCCATCCATTCGAATCTTGGTGTTCGCTGAAATCCCCATAGACGATTAAGTATAACTACCGAACGGTGGGACGTTCGGTAGTTTCAGTACGAATTTATGGAGGTCTGGAGGACTCAGCGCTGTTTGCCTGTTTGCATATCCGTTTTTAGTTCCATGCGGTTACAGGCAAACACCGCTGTTCGTGCGCAAGATGGCCGCGAACCCGTGTAAAGTCCCGAAATGGCGGCCACCTATTCAGAGCACAAAGAATTCGTATGAAATCATACGAACGGCTGCATTCTCCAGTAATGGTATTTCCATGCAATATATATTCGTATAGATCACCCGGCTGTTCGGTTATATTAGCAGTCCAGACCTACAGCATAGTTAAAGGGCTAGAGTCAGCCTAATACAAATCCATATGCCCAAATATAGTGTTTAAAGTGCAATACAGTCCAGGACCATAGTCGCAGGGGAGGAGGCAGGCAAGCAGGCCTCTCCAGGACAAAGTGGCAAAGGGCACTTCATCACAGCTGACAACCAAATCAAGCACTATGCTACAGGCTATAACTATGGTAGCTAAATGTAAGCTTAACATGCTCTTTAGTAATCCCCTGTCCAAGAGTACATCCAGGTTAACCACTTACATTCCACTTTGTCAGCCCTGTCTGGATCTTAACCTGATTCTATCCTTAATTTAAACATGCAGTTTATATGTCCCCTCGCTCAGGTGGGATCACTCCCTCCACACTCGGCTTAAAGCATTTTCACCTAGTCAGCCTTGCTAGCAAGTTATAACCTTGATTATACTCATGTTAAACTTTATTTCCTATGTTTATGCAGCACTCAAACATACTCCTCTTGTGAAAATGTAACCGCTACTTTATACTTGCATTATTGTGCATACTTACCCACTTGAGTATTACTAACCTACCTACCTAAACAAAAATTTGTGCATGTATCCTCGACTACCCCATTGTTACTTGTGTCCCAAAAATGCGTGAGGATTGCCATGGGGTACCCCACGCACGTATGTTCACTCACTATGCTCTGCAAAAATAAAGAATTAAAAAAAAAAAGTTACCAGATGGTACACAACCAGAAAGGCAGCTATAGCAGATAAGTAGCTATGATGGCATCCAGAGAGAATATAGGCTGTATATACACATTTGCAGGTCTGTAATCCTTTCCATGGTCATATTAATTAACTAAAGCTATATTACCTGCAGATTTCATGGGGGAAACTTGAGATTCATGGATTAAACTTTTATTCCATTCATGTTCACTGATCCAGGAAACTATGGGGGCAAAGGTCTCATGTTCTCCACCTTTATAGTTAACCCCACATTTATAGACATGTTTTCTATAGTTCTGCAAATTATCATTAAAACTGAAGAGAGACTCCTTAGGCCTCATTCAGGTATCAACATGTTTATTCACTGTTAAGTGTGAAGAGTTATGAGATCTTAAGCCAGTGCATTCAGTAATAATAGAGCATGTCAAATAAAAAAGAAGCTCACACCCTCACCTCGATGATTGATACTACTATCAAAGCTCAGGATTGGATGAAGAAAAACTTAACATAAAGTTAAGAATATCTGCAAAGGTTGATCTTTAAAGAAAATTATTATTTCCCTTTCTCCCCCACCTCCCCCGTGCCCTCCCCAATCTTTCCCTCTTCTGTTACCAAAGACTGTTACCAAAGACTATCAATGTAGCTTTAGGTAAATAGACCAATAGGTCTTAGTAAAAACTAAAAACATAAAATAGAGAGAGGGGGAATGGAAGAGGGAGGGGAAGAGAATCTAAGGGATTGGAGCACAAGTCTATATTAGGATACTAAATATTAATTATTAATTTTATTGAGCACAATCTTTTCTTTTCTCCTTCTGTAATTAAGCTACAATAAAACTGTTGCAAAGTAAAAAGAATATCAAGATACAATTAAGATATAATCATAAGGGAAAGACAGGGGAAGATAAGAGAAGGGTAGGGAAGAGAAAACTAAAGGGATCCGAGCACAAGAAAACATTAAGACACTAATATCTGAATGTATATGAATATGGCCATTATAAGATATAGATTTTTGGTAAGATAGAAATGACACGAACACTTTTTCACTAATGTATGGATAATATTATGTTGGCAATTTGCACATTTATTTGTGGTTTTATTATATACTTATTCTTTTTTTAATTTTCTTTCTTCACCATACCCTTTTTTTCTCCTGCTATTAAGCTGCTATAAAGCAGCTTAAGAGTAAATAGAATATCAAGATCTAATCAAAATATAGTTAAAAGGGAAAGAGAGGGGTAGGGGAGAAGAGAAGGTGAGAAATATGAGAAGAGAAAACTAAATTGACTGGACACAAGGAAACATTAAGATACTATTAATAGTCGTTAAGCACAATCACCTATAACCAATTGCATATGATTATTACAACATACAGATTGCGGTAAAGATAGAATTGATACTTTTTCACTATGTAAGGATAATATCACGTTAGCAATTTACACATATATATATATTTGCGGTTTTACAATATATTTGTTGTATATATATTTTTTTAACGTATTAATAATGATGAAAGTCGTGAATGATGGACTAAAACATTAATCATAATTTTAACCCATTTTCTTCAATAAAGAATGTTATATTTTATTCATCTATGTGTATTTTGGAAACCTTGAGCTTTGGCTTTGGCAGCCGGCATTGGATTTGTAATCCTATATATATTAAAGTTTTAATCCTGATAAAGTCCCGAACGATGGACTGAAACATTAATTATAATTTGAACCTATTTTCTTCAAAACATTTTTTTATATTTTATTCAGGACCATGAGTGCAGCCATCTATGTGGATTTTGAATACCTTGAGTCTTGGCTTGGATTTGTAATCCTATATATATATATGATATATATGACATAAATAACCTTGTATATATCCTGTGGGACTTCCAGATCCAGGCAGACAAGCAAGTACTCACCAACCAACCTGACATCGTGGTGGTAGACAAGGAACAGAAGACTGCAGTCATGGTGGATATGGCAGTATCCAGTGACTATAACATCAGGACGAATGGAGCTTAAGAAGGTAGACAAATACCAAGGAGTGAACGAAGAGCTAGAAAGGATGTGGAAAGTGAAGGCAGTAGTAGTCCCAGTTGTGATAGGAGCACTCAGGGCTGTAAATCCCAAGTTGAGGGAGTGACTTTAACAGATACCAGGTGGACATCTGAGATCGCTGTTCAGATAGCTGTCTAGGAACAGCTAAGATACTGCGCAGAACCCGAAGACTCCGAGAGAAAGAGAGAGAAAGAGAGTGTAGACTTGAGAAAGGTAGGTTCTCCCGAAAGCTTACATGGCATTAAAAGATACAAATTTCATCTGTTAGTTTATAAATGTATATGTATATGTGTATATATATATATATATATATATATATATATATATATATATATATATATATATATATATGTATGTGTGTGTGTGTGTGTGTGTGTGTGTATATATATATACATATGCCATTAAAGTGTTAACATGGGAATTGAGCTGAAAATAAATTATATTTGTTTGTGAGTAGCAATTTGTAAGACATGTAGGACTTTCTGTTACAGAACCATAATTACCAGAAAGGTCTGTAAATATTCTATTTTTGCTGGTTTAAAACATTTAATAACAATTACATTTTCAGCGATGAAGAATTCTATTAGAAATAGACGTTTTTTTTTCTTTTAAGATTCTTCTAATATTTAGCTATTTCTTCAGTAGGAAATACATTTATTATGTTTAGTAATGAGAAAAGTAAAGCACTCTTGGTTATTGAATACTAGAAAGTCAAATATATGGAAGAACCATGGCTAAAGTCAGTCACTAATATTGCACATTGGTTTCTCAGGTTTCGGAATTATTTTGGACATATATTCTTTAATTTAGTAAAACTCATCCAAAGTCAGTGATTCCAGATTTGTCCATAGGTTAAAAAAATCTTCATGGTTCTGTGTTTGGACAGGGTGAACATAGATGAGTGAACTTTACATTGAGTAGACTGCATATCCACAGGATGTGAGATAGATTGTCTAGTACAAAAATATTCCTAAACAATTTATTTATATGTTTTAGAAATTAAAATATGTTTCTAAAGTCCTCTAATACCATTTAATAGTTAATTTTCCCTGTAAAATAACACCATTTTCGAGTGACATGCCAAGTTTGATAATCTTTGTCTAATAGTTTATCTCAAAAAGAGATTTGAAAAATGTCCTTAATGTTTGAAATAATGACCGAGAAAGAAGTTGATTCTTAATTGTCATAATTTAACTAGGAAGAGAGGTTTGCACTGTATTAAAATACATTCACAGATGCTGAAGCTAAAAGTTTTATTCTTTAAAAAAGTATAACGTGAAGATTTTATTTCATTTGTTTCTATGGAAACATTAAAGAGAGATTGAGGATAATGTGGCCAGACAAGTCCAGTCAATTGTTTCTTATCTGTTGTCATAATATATGTTTCTAAGTTAATATAATCCTTTGGGTATTGTAAAAAGTAAAAAAAAAAAAAAAATAATCCTTTTACTTAAAGATTTGTAAAATAACCAGTTTCTGGCAAACGTTCCTCAATTTTTGCAGTTTATCAAGTGTGTATTGCAAAAAGTTCATAAAGTGCTGTCCAAGGTAAAATTTCTGACCTTCATTATTTGAGTGAATATCAAACATTTTTCTTGCCCATTAGCAGCCCTGCACCTTATTGCCAAGCCCTTTGACAGGTGAGTAAGTTAAAATATATCCTGCCTGTTCGACAATGACCTTAAATCTGAAGTGATGGATATTCTTATAGAGTTTCTGTTCGTTCATCAATTAATAGGACAAACTAATTTGAGAAGCCAGAGAGAGAAGGTACTCGGACGTGCATAACCTCTGAATGAGATTTTAGAACAGGTGGCATCATTAATAATGATCTCACAAATCAGTGGTAGCAGAATGTAGGAGATTCAAAGAGCAACTGGGATTGTAAGGTCTTGCTACAGGATTCCATCTGCATTCATTACCTATATAGATCAACTTGTCTAAGTTGTAATATTGATACTAATATAATAAGTGTAATATAATAATGATCTTATTATATAATAACAAGTGTAAAAATGGGTCAACAAGTAATTAAGATTAGACACATTTACTATGTACATAAAGTGCTCTAATTGTATTAAGTTAATCTCTTAAAGACCAATGATAATCTTTGCCATCATATTAGTCTATACTTTCAGGGCTGTCTTTAACGCTGGGCAAACGGGGCAGCTGCCCTGGGCCCAGTTACTCCTGGGGGGCCCAAGGCAGCTGCCTCATGGGCCCCGCTGCCCTTGCCAATTTTTTTTCCTGTCCTCTAGGCAGTCCCACCGGGTGGCCCATGCACTTAGGGCCTCCCAGTGGCCTTTTTTCACCTGGGGCCTGATCGGGCTCTGTGGCCCTTTAACAGCACGACCGGGTCCATTGCTTAAATAGAGAGGTCGCGTGGGAGGGAGGAAGCAGCAGCGGCAGCAACGGCAGTGAGGATCGATGTTCCTCATTCCCATCAGCTTCCGGCACCACACTGGACCCTAGGGAAGCCCCCCTCCAGGAAAAGGTAGGAAACTCTAGGATGGGTTTAAAAAGGTAAATTTTACATGTGTGTTAGTATGTGTGTGTGTTAGTGTGTCTGTGTGTGTTAGTGTGTTAGTATGTGTGTGTATGTGTGTTAGTATGGCTGTGTGTGTGTGTGTGTGTGTGTGTGTGTTTCAGTATGTCTGTGTGTGTGTTTCAGTATGTCTGTGTGTGTGTGTTTCAGTATGTCTGTGTGTGTGTCAGCATATCTGTGTGTGTGTTTGTCACTATATCTGTGTGTGTGTGTGTCAGTATGTCTGTGTGTGTGTGTGTGTGTCAGTATGTCTGTGTGTGTCAGTATGTCTGTGTGTGTCAGTATGTCTCTGTGTGTCAGTATGTCTGTGTGCCAGTATATTTGTGTGTGTCAGTATATCTGTGTGTGTGTGCCAGTATATCTGTGTGTGTGCGTCAGTATGTCTGACAGTGTATGTATCTTTGTGTCAGTATGTCTTTGTGTGTGTCAGTATATCTCTTTGTGTGTGTCAGTATTTCTGTCAGTGTATGTGCGTGTCAGTGTGTGTGTCAGTATGTTTATCATTGTATGTGCCTTGGAACTGCTCTGATCCGTGTGTGTGTCAGTATGTCTGTCAGTGTATGTGCCTGTGTATATGTGTCCGTTTGTCTGTCAGTGTATGTACCTGTGTGTGTGTCAGTATGTCTATCAGTGTGTGTTAGTATGTCTTTATATGTGTATGTGTGTCAGTATATCTGTCAGCGTGTGACAGTACGTCTACCAGTGTATGTGCCTGTGTGTGACAGAATGTATGTCAGTGTAGGTGCCTGTGTAT
This sequence comes from Pelobates fuscus, assembly GCF_036172605.1. NCBI lineage: Eukaryota > Metazoa > Chordata > Amphibia > Anura > Pelobatidae > Pelobates > Pelobates fuscus. The sequence goes on along the minus strand of NC_086318.1, from coordinate 52,738,998 downwards.
CTGTATGTGTCTGTGTACCTGTATGTTGTCAGTGTGTGTATCTGTGTATTTATCTGTATGTAGTTAGTGTGTGTATCTGTGTATCTGTATGTGTGTCAGTGTGTGTACCTGTGCTTCTGAGTACCAACATTAAATACAAACACACCACTCCATTAAAACGTCAACACTACATACAAACACACTCCTGCATTGAAACATCAACACTACATACAAACACACCTACATTCAAAAACCAACACTACACATAAATGCACACTTGCATTTAAACTTCAACACCACATACAAATGCATTCACACAAACATACTCCATACAAACACATGCTTATATTCAAACACACAAACACGGCTCAGTGCTAAATACAACCCTGCAAACATGGTAAATTGGTAGAGCCCCAGCTGTCAAAGCATTGTTGGAGTTGCACGACAGAGAGGGTTCTATCTTTTGTCTAACCTTGCAATTGGGGGCCCAATAAAATTCTTGCACCAGAGCTCTTTCTATTTTAGTTCCGCCACTGCATTGGAGTGGATGCCGTGATTGCATGCCAGGGAGTGGCGGGGGAGGGGGCATGGTCCAAATGCTTGCCCAGGGTCCAATCATTATTAAAGACAGTTCTGTATACTTTATGTACCCTTGTAGCTGGAACAGGGGAGTCAGTTCCTGAATTGGAATCCAGACCCATCTTATTATGTTGTTTATCTCTTCTCTTCCACCAGGAAATGTCTGGAATTAACCCAAACCCTTTTGGTCTGCAGGCTCGAGTGATTATGCTCTCATCCAACATTTTTGTAGATTTACTCCAAATGTGCCCCATTTGCCAATAAGCAAGGGTTTTTCTGTTCTCTGGCCTGACAGGGCAGCAGCTTTAGAAGGCATTCGAGTCATTGAGGCACTACCCAATGTGGGAATGTCAGTGTAGGAAGGCTGAGCTTTTGGTTGAGGTGGTTGCATTGTAATCTTTTATGTACATTGGACACCTGACACTCATGCCACCTATTAACGGAAGCAGGATATACTTGATAAGCCCATTCTGTATACAAGCCATGTTTCTTTCCTTGAAAGTCACAACATCTCTATCTATAAGGTTCCAAGGTGATGGCAAATTGGGCCATTTGACTCTTGGCCAGGGCCATTTGACTCTTTATCAGGTGAGAAGAAATGGAGTATGAAAAAATTATGATTTATAATTTGCTTAATAGTTCTACCAACACATGATTTGTTTTTTGCCCAACATGCAGCCCAGACAATGGGTCACAGAGTGGGTAAGCAGCTCTTAACCCCCTATGGGTTGGCCATGATGTGAGGAAGTGGGAAGGGCTATTTCACAAGGCATCTCATGATTTCTGTTTATTTTTGTAGACTTCACAGCATGAATAATATGCTTTTTTCAATGAATATCTTATCTGAGATAGCTTACAAATTATTTGTGAATGCACTCCTGAGCAATTCTTTTTCAGATCAATCTGAATGTGCTTTACTATTTTGAGCATAAATTTTGCAGTACACTGATTGGTCCATTTTCTTTCACCCTTTTGGTTCATCCAAATAATTTTTCTAGAATTATTTGCATAGACCATACTCATCCAAACCAAAACATTCCAAGGATGAATTTCAGACTCCACAAACAAAAAATAAATAAATTCAGATTCATCCTATCCAGATGCGTTTTTGCTGAACACTAGTCTACTTCATATGATTTTTTTTATCCCTATTGTATTTATAAAGCAACAATATTTGTCCAGTTTAAATATTGACTAATATTATGGAAGATAAAATGTTTGCTTAAATGTTCAAATAAAATAAAACATCGTTTTACTACCCCCCAAGGTGGTCCCCCATGTAGCCAAATAAATGTAGTTCACTATCTTCTCTGTAGCTAAACACCTGCTATTCAGAAAGACATGTTTTTGTAAATGAATCTGTTTTGGAAATGAGTTCACTATATTTTGGGTATTGTAGCGATCGGTCCTAACACCCGTATCATGTTTACATGTTAAAGTGAATGATTAATTTATGCTCTACTTATTATATTGAAGAATCAACTAGGTTAGGTTGCTGCCTATCTGCAAATTACATAGAATGCCTCTTTTCAAGCACCATATTTTACAGCGTGACATCAGATTGTGAGTCACATAACGTAATTCACAGTGTGACGTGTAGAGCATCAAAATCTTAATGCAACACGTGCCATACATGCCCTAGACCGTCTTAGATGGATGGAAGATGCCTGGCTAATAATCTGTCTCTCCATGAGCTGCAGTTCTCCTACCAAGTTGTGGCTGTTACTATCAGTATGTCCAATTTGTCTCGTTCTCCTCAGCACATCACTCACAAACCCAATTTGATTGTAGGCATATCACTAGAATCAATGTAGCGACTTCAGGACCTTGGAACCTCAGTAGCATGCATAGGAAGAATAGAAAATAATAATAGTGCAGAGTATCTCAGTAAAAAATATACATTTTATTAATATCACACTTACAGAAACGAAGTGTCAAATAGGCACATCAGGTGGAAACACTTTGATCCGAAATCCACAAGAACAGAACAGCCAAATAAAACAACATAAAAAAATATATAAATAGCTAAATACTCTGTACACTAAAAAAAAAAAAAAAAAAAAAAGCCCTACGCGTTTCGTTCAGGGTTGAACTTCCTCAGGGGCAAATATCCAGATGCTGTCCTTTGCAAGCATAATATGGAGTGCCAAATTTCTCCTTTTTAAGTTCGTTTTCGGCGCGAAGTAAACAGCCGTGCGCCATACTTCCGGGTTCGGTGCACTTCCGGTTACGCTTGCGTTGCGTTCCGGAATTGGTAACCAAGCCTCGTTTTGGTTTTCATCAGTAAGGACGGCCAGCCTTGCGTTCCATATGCGTTCCAATGCTCGAAAAATGCTCCCCTTTTTTAGGGAAGGGGCAAGACCGAAAAAAGGGGGAAATTACAGAATTTTTTCCACCAAGGTCTCAAGAATTGCCCCTAACCAATCGGTTTGTGCCCCTCAGAGAACAACATATCCCGGGGAAGAAGAGGAGATTGAGCGGAGAAAAGGTGGGAATTTAACTAAAAAGCAAGAAGAAAGCCTAGGAGTTTTTAATTTATCTGGATGTAACCTGACACTACAAGAAATCCTCCTTCTGAGTAAGGGTTTGAAATTCGTCCCGGAAGAACCCCCAAATTGCTTCCAACTTTTTATTGACGCCCAGAAATTTATTAGGAAAATGTCGATTAAGAGATTTTTCATTAAGAAAGCTAGTGAAGGTTTCTCAAATACCTCCTCCAATCCTACTAAAGATAGGGAGATTCAGAGATTTAAACCTAGATCTAAATTTTGTCCTAATGACCGAGGAAGCCAGATTGAAGCCTTCAATAAGATGATTATTAGGGATTTCGAGAAACTGGGGAGAGATCAGGCTAGGAGAGTTAAACATAAGAATCTCACTACGAGAGAAAGTAATATCCTTATTAATTTAAGTAAAAGAAGTGAATTGACTATAAAGAGTGCAGACAAGGGAGGAGGAGTGGTTGTTATGTCGACAAAATATTATGTTGAAGAATCTTTAAGACTTCTAAATGATCATCTTACATACACCAAACTCAACTCCAATCCAAATCATGAATTCAATCAAGATCTTAAAAACATGCTATGTAGTGCTAGAACAGCAGGCACTATAGATGAATCCACCTATTCCTTCATTTTTACGGAATTCCCTAGGGTACCTACTTTTTATTTTCTCCCAAAGCTTCATAAGTGTAAGGATAAGCCCCCAGGGAGACCGATTATAAGTGGCATTGATTCCTTGACTTCAAAGCTCTCTGAGTATATCGATTTCCATCTTCAGAAATATGCTCAGGGTGCTTTGTCATATCTAAAGGACACAAAACATCTCATTCAAGAACTGGAAAGTATTGAATGGGGTGATGACTATGTCTGGGCCACTTTGGATGTGACTTCACTCTACACCGTGATTGATCACAATCTTGGTGTAGAGGCGGTCAAGAGTAATCTGATACAAGACATCGAATTAGAGCCTTCTTTTTGTTCTTTCCTGGAGGAGGCTATTCGTTTCATCCTTACACATAACTTTTTTAGCTTTGATGGGGAATATTTTCTCCAGATTAAGGGTACAGCCATGGGCACCAAGTTTGCACCGAGCTATGCCAACATTTTTATGGATTGTTGGGAAAGGTCGTTTATCTGGTCTAACAACCCATTCGGTGCAAACTTGGTGCTCTGGAGAAGGTACATCGATGATGTCCTGATGATCTGGCGGGGCCCCTTGGATCTCCTTTATGACTTTTTTGAATATGTCAACTGCAACTCTCTTTCTTTGGTTTTTACCCCCAAAATAGGTGTCAATAGTATTGATTTTCTTGACCTTTCAATATATATTGAGGAGCGGGAGATCAAGACTAAAACATTCTTTAAGACCATCGATTCCAATAGTTTTATTGACACCACAAGCGGACACCATCCAAATTGGTTAAAAGGTGTCCCTAAAAGTCAATTCGTGAGGTTACGGAGGAATTGTAGTGATCTTGATTCCTTTTTCGAACAATCTGAGATTCTCAAAAAACGTTTTTTGGAGAAGGGCTATTCCCCTGAATTTTTAGACACAGAAATCGATCGAGTCGGGAAGATTAGCCGCAGCAATCTACTCCAAGATAAAAATAAAGATGTAACCACCAGAAATCCAATTTTCGACTTTTCTTTTAACACCAAATATAACGGAAGGGCTTTCGATATACAAAGGATTATTAAAAAACATTGGGGTTTACTCATCGAGGACGAATTTCTAGGTCAACAAATCCCACAAGCTCCCAAAGTTATTTTTAGAAAGGGCAATAATCTAAAACAAATTCTGGCCCCTAGTACTTTTCGATCTGGGAAAACTTCAACTAACCATATGGGAGGCTTTTTCACCTGTGGGAAGTGCAAAAGCTGCAGCCATCAATTTAATACATTTAAAGATTTTGTTAGTACACAGACGAAAGTCAAATTCAAAATTAAAAATAAGGTGTCTTGCTCCTCCACCCACGTGGTATATTTACTTACCTGTGGGTGTGGGATGCAGTACGTAGGCAGAACTGGGAGAAAATTAAAAATAAGACTTCAAGAACATAGAAACAACATAAAAAATGGTTTGTTAACACACTCAGTGCCAGTGCACTGCAACAATTGCCCCTCTTTTAAATTTAACACCTTAAGTTGTATAGGTATAGAACAAGTTACTTTAAATGAAAGAGGTGGTGACCTCATGATGGCTTTAAGGAAGAGAGAGGGGTATTGGATACATACGTTAAAAACCTTGAAACCGAATGGGTTAAATGTAGATTTTGATTTGGTTTGTTTTTTGTGATTTTATTTATTATATTTACTTAATTTTATTGCATTTTGGTTTGTTTGCCTATTCCTATTTATTCTTTTATACTGGTATTTTACCTTTGTTTGATTATTTAATTTGTTTATTTATTGTGGTTTTTTACTTTGGGGACTTTCTGCTCGTTTTCGAGCATTGGAACGCATATGGAACGCAAGGCTGGCCGTCCTTACTGATGAAAACCAAAACGAGGCTTGGTTACCAATTCCGGAACGCAACGCAAGCGTAACCGGAAGTGCACCGAACCCGGAAGTATGGCGCACGGCTGTTTACTTCGCGCCGAAAACGAACTTAAAAAGGAGAAATTTGGCACTCCATATTATGCTTGCAAAGGACAGCATCTGGATATTTGCCCCTGAGGAAGTTCAACCCTGAACGAAACGCGTAGGGCTTTTTTTTTTTTTTAGTGTACAGAGTATTTAGCTATTTATATATTTTTTTATGTTGTTTTATTTGGCTGTTCTGTTCTTGTGGATTTCGGATCAAAGTGTTTCCACCTGATGTGCCTATTTGACACTTCGTTTCTGTAAGTGTGATATTAATAAAATGTATATTTTTTACTGAGATACTCTGCACTATTATTATTTTCTATTCTTCCTATGCATGCTACTGAGGTTCCAAGGTCCTGAAGTCGCTACATTGATTCTAGTGATATGCCTACAATCAAATTGGGTTTGTGAGTGCAAATCATTCTTATCCATTAACCCATAACTTTTGCAAACAATATTGCCCTATGTCTATTCTCATTGTTGTATTGTAGATTGCCGTTTTGGTATTTTTTGTATTTGCTATGAGGACATGAGAGGAGTCCTTTCATCTACAATACTTTCTAATTAAGGGTAATTTTTGTGTGTTCTCCCTCACTTATTACCCACTGTGTGTGTTTTGATCTGCACACAGGTGTATTTGCATTTATCTGTTGTATATTCCTCAGCACATCAACAAGCATTTTGGTAATAGGAGATGAGCAGTAAAGATGACACCAATTGTGATCAATCCAGAACTGATAGAGAATGGCAAAAATATTTATTTTTGTGTAACGCAGCACATTCTGGTTTCATTTGTGAATTCTATCATTTGTTTTCTTCAAACAAATAACCAGTTAATTAAAGGCAACAAACAAACAAAAAAATTGTGAACCAGCAGTTCCTAAATAGTTTTGGACGTTTCTTGAAGAGCATAAAACAGAAAGATACATACAAACTGCTATGGAGTGTCATTATGAAGCATCCCAAGCTGTTTGCAATAAATTGTCATTTCCATCATTTTTTTTTACGCTGCAGAAATCGAGTAAAGTTTTCAAAAGTTTATGTGGCATTGTCAGATGGAATAATTCTAGAAGTCAGCTATAATGCTTGATTTGAGCCATAGTCATAGCTCACGAAGTCTGACTGGCAGAGACATTCACATTCTTTGCTCCTTTTTGGGATTTGCTAAACTGCAAACCATCTGAGTGACAGTAATATCACATGCCTACCCAATTATGTGTCTCACCTGTTACTCTGTTTGAGAAATTGCATCTACTGTATATGATTGATCATGGAGAGAAGCCTGTTCCCTGGTATTATTAAAATTCATCTGAAAAACTTGAATTATTCAATCCAATGAATAAAAATAAAATCTGGATTTTTCATTGTGCCGAAAGTTTACATGGACACATTAGAGATACCTCTGACATGCTACTGGTAGTGGCCTTCTTTTGTTTTTGAGTAACTTGAGTCTGTTTGTCATAGAAAGTAGTATTCTATAACGTTATACATGGTGCTTCTCGCCGTGGTAACACATTTTCTACAAATATGTTGAAATGCACAAATGGTTCTGTAAATCAAAATCCGTACGTCAACATGGAACTGTTACAGACAATTCTTTTCAATATGCATCATCAGATACGAGCCAAATATTGTCAGCATTATTTATCGTAATAGTATGAATAACTCTTCCAAAAATAAAGTGACAAATGTAAAATCATTATCAAGATATTTTTAAAGTCATTGACTAAATAATAGGTATGGAAAATAAAACTTTTCAAATGATAAATATTGAATATTGTTTCAAAGTCAAGCATTAAAACTTAGTTACACACGCATTATGTATGGTATTCAATAAAATGTATTGTATATATAATATATTTTAATATTTTTTTATAAGGAAAATCTTTCTTTTTATAGCAACAGAGATAATATTAGCACTAGTGATGTTTTTTTTTGTTTTTTTTTGCAGAGCAGAAACATGCAAACAAAAACATAAAAAATTAGGAGTTAAATATGAACCCTCACATTTGAACCCTCTTACAAAGGTGTGAGAGAAGAGGGAGATGCGGTGCTTGTTGCAGATTGTAGACATACCAGATTAATAGTGTAGTGAGTCTCACCCAGGCCCTGTCATACCTCCTCACGGCCCGCGCTGCTCCGGTCCTGCCGTCCATCCTGTTCTGCCAGGGTGTGCTGACCTCCGGCCGACGTCACGCACCATCTTCCCCTAGTCATGCGCGCGCTATTGCTGACTAGGGGGCATGCGGCTTGTCTCCGGACTCTTAAAGCGATAGTACAGTTTTTTCCTGTGAACTGGTACTGGTTCTTATATGCTGCCTTATTCTATTCCCTAGCCTATCAGCTCTCACCTAGCCCTATTTATACCTCCCTCTTACATCACTTCCTGTCATTGTTTCTTGTAGCCCGAGAGCGAGTTCTGTTAGCTTGTCTTTCTTTGGTATCTGACTTCGGCTTGTTTTCTGGTTATCCGTACTTCTGACATCCTTGACCCTTGGCTTAGTTTATCGCTTATTCTTCCCTCTCATACACCGACCTTGGCTCCTCTGACGTTTCTATTCTTATTCCTTTATCTCTTCACGTTAAATCCGGCCATTTAAAGGACCGGTAATACGTCTAGCTGTTTGCCTTTCTTGTCCCTTAGTTTGCGTGTTGGGGAGCTTCACCTTGACAGGCCCTCTTCTTGTGCATGGCAAGTAGGGCATCAGCCTGGGTCCTGTGATTCATGGGGGAAGTGCACTGCAGGGTTTGGCTTTGGAGAGCTATTGGAAGTTCCCGATAGTTGTGTGGGTTATGATGCTTGGAGTAGTCCATTAAAAGAAAAACAATAACACCCATGGGAAGAGTGCTCAGAACGTTGACACGGGACGGTGTTCATAGGGGAAGTTGTTTGGGGACGTGAGATTCTAATGTTAATGAATCATTAACAGTCAACCCCTTTTCACTAGAAGTGACATATAGGTTTCGGCCGCTTTATTCCAAGAATTGCACTCTAGTGCACAGTTCTACAGAAAACCTAGGGCCATATCGCTTGCATTAATTAGGTTACTACTTTTGTTGTAATTTCCAATGTTATCTAGAACTTTCACAAGAATGCTGTAATCGAAAATCCATACTGGTTTGCTTAAAGCGGCCCTGAGTGGCCATGTAAAAGTGAGACATTGTAACTTTTATGGACTTGCATGTCCTCTTTTCCTGCATTTTGATATTGCTATTAGACTCTAATAAAACGTTAATTCTTTAATTTCATTTATAAAACAAAAACCCACCTATAAGTTTGTGCATATTAAGTATAATAGTAAAACTAAATTAATAAAATAAATGAAAAGATCATTAATCTGAAAGTTAATAATTCTTGTCAATAATAAATGAAAAGTTTCTTCTGTCTTCACATCTAGTAACCTCTAACTCTGCAAGCTAAAACTGCCAATTAGCTAACAAGAACAAATCATGTTTCTATATAATTCTTACTGCTTAACAAACAAAATAGAAATAAGTAAAGGCTGAATAAATCAAATTAGCATTTCACCTACTACATGTAAGTACACATTAACAAACCGTCTTACTATATTTTGCATTCAGAGGAAGCTTTCTGGGACCTGTCCTTGAAATAATTGCCGACACAATATTTGAAGACATGATAATACAAAAAAACAATGGCTTACAATTATACAGAGAAAAAATAAACACACACTAAATTAATCCAAATGGTATTCAAACACCTATAGATATTATATTACAGTTTATTGTTTATTGTAAAGAATCCCTAGTAATCTTACACGTAAAATCATCAGATGTCTGCTTTTCCTTTTCTTTTCTATTTACTTTCTTGTTTCACTTCTTGGTTCCTGCATTCCGTGGAAATCTATTAGCTATCCTATAGATCTAATGTTCCATTTTAATGTCTCACCTGATTTTCGATCAATTGACTGTAGACTACTTCTATTGTCTTTTTTTTTTGCATTGACTTTTCATGGTAGTATTGTGTCATGTGTGTGTGTTATTTCCTCTAAGTAATCACAATAAAATTGCTATTCAACTAAAATGATCTATGTATCTGCGTGTGTGCTAGTATGTGTGTCTGTGTATCTTTGCATCTGTGTTTGTGTGTATATTTGCATGTGAGTGCCACTATGTATCTGTGTGTGTCTGCGTATCTGCATGCGTGTCAGTGTTTATATCTGTATAATTGTAATTATTGTTATTATTATTTTTTATATAGCGACAACAAACTCTGTAGCGTTTTACAATAGGTGGACTAATAAACATGTAATTGTAACCAGACAAATTTGACGCACATAAACAGTGGGGTTGTGTGCCCTGTTCAATGAGTTTACATGCTAGAGGGAGTGGGGTAATGTGACAAAGAAGGTAAGGATATTATTAGGGAAGTAGATTGGTTGAATAGTATTTACTGAATACTTAGTGCAGTTTTTTTTTTTTTTTTTTAAATGACAGTTGCAGTAGAGGAATCATTTGGTAGCCATTAACAGTTTAATTGATACGCTTTTGTGAAAAAGTGAGTTTTTAATGATTTTTTTAAGGAGTAGAGACTGGGTGAGGGTCTAACAGAAAAGGGAAGGGAGTTCCACAGGGCTGGTGCAGCCCTAGAAATGTCTTGAATGCGAGCATCAGAGGTGGGAGTATGAACAGAGGATAGACGTAGGTCTTTGGCAGAGCGTAGGGGCCTAGACGGGACATACTTGTGTATTATGGAGTATAGATAGGTTGAAGTAGCATTGTTCAGAGATTTGAAAGCAAGAACCAGAATTTTAAATTGAGCCTTATATCTTAAAGGAAGCCAATGGAGGGACTGACAAAGGGGGAGGCATGGGTGGTGCGGGCGGACAGGAAGATGAGCCTCGCTGCCGCATTCAATAAAGACTGTAATGGGGCAAGTTGGAAGCATGTAAGACCACAGAGAAGTGGATTGCAGTAGTCAAGGTGAGAGAAGAAAGTGGCATGGACCAGCACCTTAGCTGAATCTGGCTTTAAGTAGGGGCGGATGCGCTCAATGTTTTTCAGATGGAAGCAGCAGGATTTGGCAATTGACTGGACATGATGGGTGAAGAAGAGGTGAGAGTCAAAGAGAACACCTACACAGCAAACCAGCGTGGTGGAGCTGATGGTAGCTCCATTAACATGTGTATCTAGGTGTCTGCATGGGTGTCACTGTGTGTATCCCTGTGCCTGCGTATTTATGTGTGTATGTGTATCTGCATGTGTTAGTGTGTGTGTATATCTGTGCATCTGTCTATGTGTGTCTGTGTATCTGCATGTGTGTCAGGGTGCACCTGTGTGTCTTTATAGCTATCTATTTTTGTCTGTGTAGCTGTATGTGTGTCATTGTTTGTATCTGTATGTTTAGTGGTGTGTTTTTTTGTGTGTATCTGTGTATCTATGTATCTGCATTCCAACATCAACTCTACATACAGAAACACTACACACAAGTAAATCACTGCTTTAAAATGGCAGCAAGACTTAAAAACACTAAACACAAATACACCCCTACATTCACACACACATACTCCATACAAAACAAGCTTGCATTCAAACACACAAGCAATGCTAAGTGCTAAATACAACCCTGCAAGCATAGGAAAATGGTAGAGCTCCAGCTGGTAAAGTATTGTGGGAGTTGTACGACAGATGGGGATTTACCTTTTGGCCATCATCGCGATAGGGGGGAGCAAAAATAAGTTTTGCACAAGGGCCCTCTCTGATTTTGTTCCACCATTGGCTAAGCTTAACAAATATTTGTGCCTATATTAGTATTAGGCTTAAGATTAGTGTTGAAATTAGGTTTACATGTTATTTTGGGATGTATCAATTAATTTAATACAAAACAATTCAATATAGTACAAAAATAAATATGAATTACATATTACATTAAATATTTACAGGTTTACTTACTAAAGTAAAAATTGTTGGGAATTCAAAATGAACTCAAACTTCATTTCAAATTCTAGACCAACATTCTTGAACTAGAAGTACAGGCAACAGAATTTTCAGCTAATTCAGCTATTTGTGCCTTACATTTGCAATTCACTTTAAATTCATGAATTAGTAAATAATATTGTAAGATTTACATCACAATCTAGTTTAGTCCTGGCACAGCCAAGGCACTCTATGTTACTGTTTCTTTCTTTTCCTCCTTCGATCTCTCTATTACGACTACTTATAACAATGGTTGCCGGGGAGCTAAAATAGAGGTATCCAGCTACAGTATAGATCAGCAGAGCGGATTTCTAAATTTTAATTAATTTTCCAGATCTCATAAACATGTATTCATTAAATATACTTGCTATACCGCGAGTAGGGGCATGTCTAGTAAACAGTGAGCAGCCTGTGACTGCTCACTGTTTAAAAAATAAAAAAAATTGTGCCCACCCTGCCCCCACCCCTGTGCGGCGGGTGGGGGCCCTAAAGTAAAATGATGGGGGGTACCTATTGTCCTATCCCCTGGCCCCCGCCCCTGAGCGGTGGGTGGGGGCCCTAAATACTAATAAGGGGGGGACCTAATGTCCTCCTCCCTGGCCCCCACCCCTGAGAGGCATGTGGGGGCCCTAAATACTAATAAGGAGGGGGGACCTAATGTCCTCCCCCCTGGCCCCCACCCCTGAGCGGTGGGTGGGGGCCCTAAACTAGAATAAGGGGGGACCTTTTTTTTTTTTTACAGGCTGCTCACTGTTTAATAGACATGCCCCTACTCGCGGTATAGCGAGTAGGGGCATGATTTACTAATACTAAGTAATCTTTACTTAGTATTAGTAAATTTGGCTGAAAGACCAATTTAGGTCTTTCAGCCTTTTATTAGATAGCTCCCTAATACCGTGGGAATTAGGGAGTTATCTACTTATTCATTCCTGTCATTACATTGACTGGCCAAGTAACTTACATTTCATATGAATGTATGTTACTTGATTGTTGTAAGTGTTGCAAATGCTTACAGCTGAATCCTGGCTATGTTTGTATACTTTTCATTTAAAATTGTTTACAATGTAACATTCTTCTTCTTACACTGGGTAAGTATATAAGTACTTAGGCAATACTGTACTTCGGAACTTCAGCACTTTGACACTTCGGCACTTTGGCACTTCAACACTTCGGCACTTCGACACTTTGGCACTTCAACACTTCGGTAATTCAGTAATTTCGGAAGTACCCGAATGTCCGAATTTCCAGAAATTCGTCCAAATTCATGTTCGGACCGAAACGAATTGCACATGTCTAGTTCCAAGTATCTACTACCCATTACTGCTAGCGTCTACCACTTCCACTGAAAGGTTGTAATATACAAAGGATAGTAGATACATGGAATAGCCTTCCAGTGGAAGTGATAAAGGCTGGGGAGCTACCTATTAAACAGTTGAAAGGTGAAAATTAAGAAGAAAAAAAAATACATTTTCTCAATTTATCTGTTTCAGTTGCTTAATAGATTTGTCCCTAATTTGCTATCCTCATGAAAATAATGGATCTCAAAATGTTAAGATTCATTGATTCTGAATTAGTTAGTTTTTGGTTAATTTAGTTGTGTAGGCATTTTAAATTTGAATGCTTCCAAATTTCTGAATGTCTAGTGACTGAAGCCTCTCCACACTTGTTTTTAAATATTTTCCATGAGAGCTTACTAATAAGCAAACAACGTGAGATATGGAAAAACTGAATTAAAGTGAATTGGCAGCACTAAACTACCAGCAGATAATATAGTTAAAATAAATTAGTAAGGGTCTTAGAACCATTACTAAATTGGCAGGATGTTTCTAAATTGGCAGTGTAAAAAAGGAAATTATAGCGATATGGAATCTGTTGGCGCTATATAAATGGCAATAATAATAATAATACGAATTTAAGGTAATCCAAATTGACTGGTGTTATTTAAAAAAAGGAAAACCAAAAAACAACACAGCAGAGCAATCAAGCCTTACTATGCCCCTTCATGGACTTAAATGTCCATTGACCTGTATTATTTACCAAGGATAGGGAAGAAATAAGTGTCTTTGATACATTTCCTGCACACATGGCCATTATCAGGGGAAACTATCCTGTACTGTTTTCTCTCAATTGTCCTGTTTCCCCCCCTGGATCTGCCACTGGGGGCAGGATATATCTTTGTCTGGTTCCTGTAAAGAAAAGGTGTTGAGGATTTGTGAATGAGTGTGTCTGACTGTGTGTGCACATCTATGTCTGTGTGTGTGTGAGTAAGTATGTGTGGCGGGACCGCTGGCTGTCCATAAATTGCCCTCTTCTATATTCGTAGATTCCCAATTATAAAATGCGTGTTTCGACATGTAGTTTTGTTTTAACTGTGTAATATGCCTTTTGACCATGCTGGGGTGCTCTGGCGCATGGAGCCCATGCGCCTCCCGAACGAGGACCACCTTGGTGCTCCATTAGAACGTTCCCCCAATTAATCAGAACGTTTACACGTGAAACCACTAGGGAAGTAATTAATGAGGGTGGCCACCAGGGGGAGCGTTCGGATCCCAAAGAGGGAAGCTTCCCTTGTGGGGGCTGCGCACCAGGACTCCAGGAACGGGGCACTGGTGGTCCGAATCACCCTAACCTACTCCTAAAGGAGCCATAATCACTGTTCCCCTATCTGGGGGCTGCAAGGCCAGGCCATAGCTGCCCAAAGAGCACTTGTGGAGGCAACTGCCAGGGAGAGGCGTGAGCCCCAACAGGGACCCTGGGGCTGTGAGTCGGCTTCGCAGCCGCAAAGGCCCTGCTGGCCGCCTGGAAGTCTGTGCCAACCTATGGGAGAAGGTGCTCCTATTCAAACAGGGTTCGCGCCATTCTCCTGATTGGTCAACACGAGGGAGCACTGATTGGTCGCTGAGGTGCGCAGGTGACCAATCAGAGTAGTAGTGCCTTTCAAACTGGGTTTTGGACCCTTTCTGTTGATTGGCCGGCGAAACCCCTCTCCTTCTGAGCACCAATTCATGTAACTGAGTTTCATGCCCTTTCTTTAGGTTGGGCGGTGAAACTCCTCTCCTCCCCAAGCACTGAATGGCGAGATTCGGTTCATGCCCTTTCAGCTGATTGGTTGTTGCTTGGTTTAGGCGCGAAGTTTGAATTTACTGGACTAAACCAAGCAACTTCCTGGAACTAATTTTGGGGATGTACAGAGCCTCGAGCCCCAGACTTTAGACGATGATTTATCGGGCTTATATCCGATAGCCCCGCTATTTGCAGGGATCCTAGATGGGATCCAGGGCTATTCAGTGTTTGATATGTGTGACCCCTTCCCTTTCCGGGGCGCAGAGCCCCTAAGTGTGCCCCCTGTATGTATTGTGTTTTAATGTGTGCAACTAGTGTCCAGTTGGTACTCCAAGCGCAAGAGATGGTTATGGTTATCTGCTGTAAGCCACCCCCTACCAGCCTGGGACTGAGGAATTTGTACTGAACTAACTGAGACCCCCTGCTCGGGTCTGTGCATGTAAAGTAGGCTGTTTTTCAATAAAGATAGTCAGAGTTGTACCTCCAGAACTGTATCTCATCAAGTTACTGGTAGGAAATAGGTCTCTTTGTATTTTAAATGGCTCCTGGTCGGCTGAAGGAAAGGGAATTAGCGGAGGTAACCGGTCGGGTTACCAGGTGGTCTGCTACGGTAATCATCTGTGACTCTGTGTCTGTAAGACAATGTGTGTCTTACAGAGTGTTTGAGGCAGTGGCTGTGTGTGTGTGTGTGTGTGTTTGCATCTATTGCTGTGTGTGCCTGACAGCATGTGTGATTCTATGTCTGTGTTTGACAATGTGTGGATGTGTTTGTCTGACTGTGTGTATCCGACTGTGTGTATCCGACTTACATTGCATGTGTGTGTCGGAGAGTGTATGCATCTGTATGTGTGACATTGTGCATCTGTGCATGTGGGTCTGATTATATGACATTGTGTATTTGTGTCTTACTAAGTTTGTCTAAGATTGTGTATTTGTGTAAGCACATGTGACCATGTGTGTATCTAACATTGTATATATGTGTCCAGCAGAGTGTTTCGCAAGATTGCATTTGTATAACAGTTTATGTATGTGGCAAGGAATGTGTAACTAGGTGGGTGGCCCGGACAATATTTTAAAGGACCCCTGAGATTTCTGATGGCAGCCCTGCCTATGCATGATTTAATGTAGTAGCTGTCTCTCTGTGTAGTGTGCTACCTGTTTGTATATGAGTTTTAGTTTGTCTGAATAAGTACTATCTTGTGTCTGCATGAGTATTGGTGTGCCTCTATGTATGCATGTTAGTGTCCATATTTATGTATGCTTGTAAATGTGCATCTATGTATGTGCGCTATGATAGGTCTGTGCTTCCTATATGTGTGCATTTTGTATATGATTGTGCTGCTAATTAGATTGGAATGTGTATGATTAGTTATTATGTATAAAAACATTTTGTGTCTGCGTGTGTCTAAATGTTTGTGGCTATTTACGTATGTACACATTTATGTGGATATGGTGGGACACTGTTAAACTGTTACCCAGGGCCAGGACATTGTAAGCATAAATACTAGAGTTAGTGTAGCATTAAGATGTTGCAAAGCAGAGAAAAGTCTGGTAACATTTAGCTTTACACTAAACATTAAACAGCAATTGAAAAGCCATACAACATAAAAACAACCAAGTAATATGCATCACAGGTTCAACATTAAGGTGTAGTGGCTTGCACTTAAGATGAGTCTCCTACTTGAACATGAGAAGCACTCATGCATAGTTAAACAATACTCACATTTTGATGAAAATCTCATACAAATTGTAGGTTTTCAAAGTTCGGATTATGTGATGGTGCAAATGACAGTAACATTACTTGACATAAACAGATTTTGCATATTAAAATTAGTGTCTACATCCATTGGTATATCTTTTTATTAATTATATAAATTTAAATAAAATATAAGTAAAACAGAAGGCAAATACCAAATGTGACTATTTACTTATGTGTTAGTGAGAAATATCCCGTTTGGAATATTTCTATAAGTGATGTAAAAATGCTGTAGTACACGGTATTGAGAAAAAAAGTGACTTACACTCGGCATGTTGACCTTTTACTTTGTACTAAATGTTACCTTTTTTACAGAAATTTTTTCATCTGAAAAATTGCCTTTGTTTCTTTCATAGTTGAATTACGTTTTAAACGTCAGGGAATTGATATGGCTGTTTTCAAACCAATTGCATTGGTGAATGAATCAGACAACGCTGAATTCAGTGACTGCTGGAGGTCAGAAAACTACTGATAGAACTCATGGCTGTAGAAAATAGGACAAAAAAGATCTTGGGAAACATCAATTAAGAGTAGCTATCTAAAATTAAGAGACTGCTGGTTCCAAGTGAGATGTTCATTCTTTGAAAATACAATTTACTATTTCAAAGACGTCCTATGTATGCTGTGTAACAGATTGCTTTTACACAGAAACCCTGAAGGTTAGAAATATAACTAGATGGGTGATTAGAAAATATTTTACACCCTCCAAAGATTCTTAATTAGTCTCCATACACATACACCTCCACATTAACATGTACCTTATTAGCTACATGCATACCTAACCACACAACGATTCAGACACATTCTCCTATACATGCCTGGTTAGCAACATTATCTGAAACAAGTACCTAATTAGGCACATGTGAGTAAGTGCATTTAAACATGTACAAACAGACACATATGTTATGTCACAATGTGTTACTTACAACCATGCTTAACTGCCCATCAGACAAACCACTAAAATGATTATGTTAAAACACTAAAAAAACAAGCATAAGATGGCTCCCATAGTGAATTAACTTTTCTTAATAAAACCATAAAACATGACAAATCATTAAGAAGTAGAAACTGTTACAAAATGAGTTCTCTCCATGAGCACTTAATTAATACACTTCAGCAGTTACCAATGTTGTTGCTATTGATGTAGCAATTATTTTTTACATAGACAATCTTGATCTCTCTTCTTGGTGCTCTATATCCTAACTGTGCAATTACTGCAGGAGTCTTAAAATTACATGTCCTCTCAATGCCGGTCTGGCATTCTAGTCAAGCGTTCTATCCAAGATGTGAGCACTCAGGAAAGGTTCGTGTTCTAAACAATTCCCACAAAGCCAGTGCATTTCTTGAATATGCTTGAGGCAGGGCAAAAAACCAAGAAGGTCAATACTAGTGTCTAGTCATCTACTGGTGACTGAATAAAAGGCACAGAAAACTAAATTTGGCTCTAGAATTATTTTATTTCTATTCTTCCATATTTTGTCAGATTCTCCCAATATTGAGACACATCCTATTGTCCCTGCTAGGACTGAGAGCTTACCACAGGGTCTGGAAACCCTTATGCTGTCATACATTTATGCACCAACAAAGATGTTTCTGCTTTCCCTTATCTCTCTTCAGCACTGGGAATACTCAAAGAATCACACTATACGGATGTAGTATCAATAGGCACTCCAACGTGTGTTGTGTGGTACTTTATATCTAGGGCACAGATGTCTAGGGGTATATACAACAACAGCATTATGGACCAATGACAATTAGTACACGTACATAAAATCAAAAATAACTGCAATATTTCTGTAAAGCAAGTGAAATAGGTAAATCAGCAGTTCAAAGCAGGAAAGATGAGGCTGTGGTTAAACTGTAAGTTAAAACTTAACCCCTTAAGGACACATGACATGTGTGACATGTCATGATTCCCTATTATTCCAGAAGTTTGGTCCTTAAGGGGTTAAAACAGGTCAAACAACAAAAGAATATTTTAACACTTGCATATCAATTTTTTAAGGTCCATTGACCTCTAATTGTTATAGTACTTTACGTTGTCCCCTCATACATTGTTAGTTTGCCCAAATATTGTGTTTTCGTACTGCCCACACATTGCACCCAAATGTACTGAGGGCATTATATCTCGGGATGGAAATGTAAGTTTGCCTCTTTATATATCACTGGCAAGACCACACCTTGAATATGCTGTGTAATTTTGGGCACCTGTTCTAAATAAGGCTATTATGGCACTAGAAATAATGCAGAGGTGGGCTACAAAATTAATAAAAGGAATGGAAAATTTTAGCTATGAAGAAAGGTTAACAAAGTTAAACCTCTTTAGTTTAGAAAAACATTATGATAACATTATACAAATGTATGTTTCCCCTGTTATTGTAAAGTGCTGCAGAGTAAGCTGGCACTATGTAATATTCACTAAAAGGACTATACATAGGACACGAGGTCACACATTTAGGCTGGAAGAAAGGAGATTTAATTTAAGGCATAGGAGAGGGTTTTTTTACAGTAAGAACAATAAGGAATGTGGAATTATCTGCCAGAAGAGGTGGTTTTATTAGAGTCTATACAGATTTTAAACAGCAATTGGATGAATACTTTAAAAAACATTTTTAATTAGGGTGATAGTAGCTTCTTGATCCAAGGAGATATCTGACAGCCATTTGGGGGCAAAGATGGCATTTTTTCCTAGTTTGTTGCACTAATGGAAGCGCTTCAGATTGGGTTTTTTGTCTTCTTTTGGATCAACAGCAAAAACAAATGTGAGGAAGGATGAACTTGATGGGCACATTGTCTTTTTCAGCTATGTTACTATGTAACAGAGAGACACATACAGATCTAGAGACATACACACTGTTAGACACACAAACACATCTAAAGACAGAAGGTAAATTACGGGGAGAAACAATCATAAGGAACATGCTTATGACTCGTTTGTACTACACATTGGCCTCAATTTATTAAGCTTTCCAAATTATGCAATACTGTTAGAAAAATTCAAAGTAATTAATCTTTAAAAATGCCCGTAGACTTTATTTTTTATTTTAAAAAATATATATTTCTTTATTTGATTTTTTAACAAATACAATTATACATACACATTTCAAAATCATATTATCATAATATGACATACACAAAACAAAACAAAACACATAATGACAAACCTTACATACATGTACTTCATTCATACAAGTGATCTTATCAGAGCAGTGTGATATTTATCTATTAAAGTTAATAAATTTCTTACGAGTTCAGGGTGACGTCTATAGGGTTGACAATTTATTTAACCAGTTTTCGTATACAGCAATTTTCCTGATTTAAGTAATTTGGTTGTTGGATAAGGATTTTTCCATATTAAGTTGTGTTATAATTTGAATAAGAATATGTTGCTTTTGAAAAGGCAGGGAGGACCTCCAAATTCTATTTTCATAGCTATAAAACAATGGACAGCAATACAAATATCATTGCTCGATTTTAAGGGGAAAATGTTCAACTTTATACCTGTCAAAGCATAGTAAAGATTGAAAACCCAGGACCATAATGAATTAACACAGGGGCATGCCCACCATCTATAAATATATATCGGAACCTACCGTATTTTTCGCTCCATAAGACGCACCTCACCATAAGACGCACCTAGTTTTTAGAGGAAGAAACCCAGAAAAAAAATATTCTGAACAAACTGTCCCATAGTGTTTCTTACTATGGGACAGTTTGTTCAGAATATTTGTTTTCTCCCCTGTCACATAGTGTCCCCCCCTCCCATAGTCTTCACCCCCCCCCTCCCCATAGACTTCATCTCCCCCCCCCCTCCCCATAGACTTCATCTCCCCCCCCTCCCCATAGACTTCATCTCCCCCCCCTCCCCATAGACTTCATCTCCCCCCCCTCCCCATAGACTTCATCTCCCCCCCCCCCTCCCCATAGACTTCATCTCCCCCCCCTCCCCATAGACTTCATCTCCCCCCCCTCCCCATAGACTTCATCTCCCCCCCTCCCCATAGACTTCATCTCCCCCCCCCCTCCCCATAGACTTCATCTCCCCCCCTCCCCATAGACTTCATCTCCCCCCCTCCCCATAGACTTCATCTCCCCCCCTCCCCATAGACTTCATCTCCCCCCCTCCCCATAGACTTCATCTCCCCCCCTCCCCATAGACTTCATCTCCCCCCCTCCCCATAGACTTCATCTCCCCCCCTCCCCATAGACTTCATCTCCCCCCCCATAGACTTCATCTCCCCCCCATAGATTTTATCTCCCACCCTCCCCATATTCTTCTCTTCTATCCCATATCCTCCTCTCCCATACTGTCCCCCTCCCCTTGTCCCATAATTACTTACCTGTCTTGTAGCGTTGGCCGGCAGCACAGGGCGCACCGCGGTACTGGAACTTGAATTTCAGGTTCCGGTTTCCGGCGGGACTGAAAGGAAGTGCACACTCAGCTTGTGCACACTTCCTTTCAGTCCCGCCGGAAACCGGAACCTGAATTTCAAGTTCCAGTACCGCGGTGCGCCCTGTGCTGCCGGCCAACGCTACAAGACAGGTAAGTAAAGCTGCATATTCGCTCCATAAGACGCACAGACATTTCCCCTCACTTTTGAGGGGAAAAAAAGTGCGTCTTATGGAGTGAAAAATACGGTATATCACTGCCACATCTCCAACAGGTGGGATTATAATCTTGATACATTTTAGCTAACTTCTTTGGGATTAGGTACCATTTATTCATAATTTTAAATTGGCATCTACCAAATTTAGACAATGGATATTTTTACATAATTGATTCAAGGAAGAGCACCATTCTTTTATGGATATCGTTATTTCTAGGTCCTGCTCCCAATAATTTATTATTTTCACTGGGTTATCATTAAGCTAATCAAGAAGGAAAACCTATAGAGGTGACTTTATTCACCTGTTTGTAATTAAAGATATTTTCCATATAATGTGAAGATTGAAAAGAAGATTTTAAAACATTAATATCTAAAAAGTTTTTTATTCTTAAGTATGTAGAGATTTTTCTGTTCGGGACATGAAAATCTGTGACCAACGCTTGGAATCTAATTATCTTATCATCCATCATTATTTGTGAAATAGTAATAGAATCTTTGTTTGGCCAGTATTTTGCTGATAGATCTTTCAAGTTCTGTTCTAATACAGTCAATTTACATGATTTCGGTATATAATGAACGATTCCCAGAGTTTTTTTTATCTCCTCCCAGACTTAATAATTGGGATAATATTAATGATTTAAAAGAAAATCGGTACATTTCCTTTTGCTATTAAACCATAAATGTTATTCTAAGTTTCTAGTGTTAGTAGCTTCTGCTTCAATGATATACCAGGGGTCACCATTCATATGATTTTCTTGTAATTTATATACATGTTTTACTATGTTCGCATAATATATAAGTTTTATATTGGGGAAATTTAGGCCTCCTTGCCTTAATTTCTTAGAAAGTACCTTTAATTTAATCCTTGTTTTTTTATTATTCCATATATAAGATGAAAAGCTGGTTTGAAATCATATCAAGCCAGCTTTTTGAGATTTTAAGAGGAAGCATTGAAAATAAATAGGACCACTTAGGAACAATGTATGCGTTTACAATATTTAT